>NW_027590571.1:0-252659 GCF_964213995.1 Mustelus asterias
GCCCCCCCGCCTCCCCTCTGCGCCCTCCCCACCTCCACTCTGCGCCCCCCCGCCTCCCCTCTGCGCCCCCCGCCTCCCCTCTGTGCCCCCCCGCCTCTGCTCGCACCCCCCGCCTCTGCTCGCGCCCCCCGCCTCTCCTCTGCACACGCCCGCCTCTCCTCTGCGCTCCCCCGCCTCCCCTCTGCGCCCCCCGCCTCCCCTCTGCGCCCCCCGCCTCCCCTCTGCGCCCCCCGCCTCCCCTCTGCGCCCCCGCCTCCCCTCTGCGCCCCCGCCTCCCCTCTGCGCCCCCTGCCTGCCCTGTGCTCCCCCCCGCCTCCCCTCTGTGCCCCCTGCCTCCCCTCTGCGCCCCCCCGCCTCCCCTCAGCGCCTCTCCTCTGCGCCCCCCCGCCTCCCCTCTGCGCCCCCCCGCCTCCCCTCTGCGCCCCCCCGCCTCCCCTCTGCGCCCCCCCGCCTCCCCTCTGCGCCCCCCCGCCTCCCCTCTGCGCCCCCCGGCCTCCCCTCTGCGCCCCCCGGCCTCCCCTCTGCGCCCCCCCGCCTCCCCTCTGCGCCTCCCCGCCTCCCCTCTGCGCCCCCCCGCCTCCCCTCGGCGCCCCCCCCCGGCCTCCCCTCTGCGCCCCCCCCCCCCGCCTCCCCTCTGCGCCCCCCCACCTCCCCTCTGCGCCCCCCGCCTCCCCTCTGCGCCCCCCCGCCTCCCCTCTGCGCCCCCCCGCCGCCCCTCTGCGCCCCCCCGCCTCCCCTCTGCGCCGCCCCGCCTCCCCTCTGCGCCCCCCGCCTCCCCTCTGCGCCCCCCCGCCTCCCCTCGGCGCCCCCCCCGCCTCCCCTCTGCGCCCCCCGCCTCCCCTCGGCGCCCCCCCGCCTCCCCTCGGCGCCCCCCCTCGGCGCCCCCCCCGGCCTCCCCTCTGCGCCCCCCCCGGCCTCCCGTCGGCGCCCCCCCGGCCTCCCGTCGGCGCCCCCCCGGCCTCCCGTCGGCGCCCCCCCGGCCTCCCTTCGGCGCCCCCCCCCCGCCTCCCCTCTGCCCTCCCCGCCTACCCTCGGCGCCCACCCCGCCTACCCTCGGCACCCAGCGTCTCCCCTCTACGCCGCCTGCCTCCCCTCTGCGCCCCCCACGCCTCCCCTCTGACCCCCCCACCTCCCCTCGGCGCCCCCAGCCTCCCCTTTCCCCCCCGCCTCCTCTCTGCGCCCCCCGCCTCCCCTCTGCCCCCCCCCGCCTCCCCTCTGCGCCCCCCCGCCTCCCCTCTGCGCCCCCCCGCCTCCCCTCTGCCCCCCCCACCTCCCCTCGGCGCCCCCCCCGCCTCCCCTCTGCGCCCCCCCGCCTCCCCTCTGCCCCCCCCGCCTCCCCTCTGCGCCCCCCCGCCTCCCCTCTGCGCCCCCCCGCCTCCCCTCTGCGCCCCCCCCGCCTCCCCTCTGCCCCCCCCACCTCCCCTCGGCGCCCCCCGCCTCCCCTTTCCCCCCCCGCCTCCCCTCTACGCCGCCTGCCTCCACTCTGCGCCCCCCGCTTCCCCTCTGCCTCCCCTCTACGCCCCCCACGCCTCCCCTCTGCCCCCCCCACCTCCCCTCGGCGCCCCCTGCCTCCCCTTCCCCCCCCCCGCCTCCTCTCTGCGCCCCCCGCCTCCCCTCTGTCCCCCCCCGCCTCCCCTCGGCGCCCCCAGCCTCCCCTCTGCCCCCCCCACCTCCCCTCTGCGCCCCCCCCGCCTCCCCTCTGCCCCCCCCACCACCCCTCGGCGCCCCCCGCCTCCCCTTTCCCCCCCCGCCACCCCTCTGCGCCCCCCGCCTCCCCTCTGCCCCCCCCGCCTCCCCTCTGCCCCCCCCGCCTCCCCTCTGCCCCCCCCGCCTCCCCTCTGCCCCCCCCCCCCGCCTCCCCTCTGCCCCCCCCCCCCCGCCTCCCCTCTGCGTCCCCCGGCCTCCCCTCTGCGCCCCCCGGCCTCCCCTCTGCGCCCCCCGGCCTCCCCTCTGCGCCCCCCGGCCTCCCCTCTGCGCCCCCCAGCCTCCCCTCTGTGCCCCCCCGCCTCCCCTCTGTGGCCTCCCGACGGCGCCTCCCCTCGGCGCCACCCCCCGCCTCCCCTCTGCCCCCCCCCCGCCTACCCTCGGCGCCCCCCAGCCTCCCCTCTGCGCCACCCGGCCTCCCCTCTGCGCCCCCCGGCCTCCCCGCTGCGCCCCCTGGCCTCCCCTCTGCGCCCCCCGGCCTCCCCTCTGCGCCCCCCCGGCCTCCCCGCTGCGCCCCCCGGCCTCCCCGCTGCGCCCCCGGCCTCCCCGCTGCACCCCCCGGCCTCCCCTCTGCACCCCCCGCCTCCCCTCTGCGCCCTCCGCCTCCCCTCTGCGCCCCCCCGCCTCCCCTCTGCGCCCCCCCGCCTCCCCTCTGCGCCCCCCCGCCTCCCCTCTGCGCCTCCCCGCCTCCCCTCAGCGCCCCCCCGCCTCCCCTCCGCGCCCCACCCTCCTCCCCTCCGCGCCCCACCCTCCTCCCCTCCGCGCCCCACCCTCCTCCCCTCCGCGCCCCCCGCCTCCCCTCTGCGCCCCCCGCCTCTCCTTGTGCCCCCCCGCCTCCCCTCTGTGCCCCCCCGCCTCCCCTCTGTGCCCCCCCGCCTCCCCTCTGTGCCCCCCCGCCTCCCCTCTGTGCCCCCCCGCCTCCCCTCTGTGCCCCCCCGCCTCCCCTCGCACCCCCCCGCCTCTCCTCTGCGCCCGCCCGCCTCTCCTCTGCGCCCCCCGCCTCCCCTCTGCGCCGCCCCCCTGCGCCCCCTGCCTGCCCCGTGCTCCCCCCGCCTCCCCTCTGTGCCCCCTACCTCCCCTCTGCGCCTCCCCGCCTCCCCTCTGCGCCTCCCCGCCTCCCCTCTGCGCCCCCCCGCCTCCCCTCTGAGTCCCCCCGCCTCCCCTCTGAGTCCCCCCGCCTCCCCTCTGCGCCTCCCCGCCTCCCCTCTGCGCCCCCCCGCCTCCCCTCTGCGCCCCCCCGCCTCCCCTCTGCGCCCCCCTGCCTCCCCTCTGCGCCCCCCTGCCTCCCCTCTGCGCCCCCCTGCTGCCTCCCCTCTGCATCCCCCGCCTCCCCCCTGCGCCCCCGCCTCCCCTCTGCGCCCCCCCCGCCTCCCCTCTGCGCCCCCCTGCCTCCCCTCTGCGCCCCCCACTCCCCTCTGCGCCCCCACTCCCCTCTGCGCCCCCCACTCCCCTCTGCGCCCCCCAGTCCCCTCTGCGCCCCCCACCTCCCCTCTGCGCCCCCACCTCCCCTCTGCGCCCCCGCCTCCCCTCTACGCCCCCCGCCTCCCCTCTGTGCCCACCCGCCTCCCCTCTGTGCCCCCCGCTTCCCCTCTGTGCCCACCCGCCTCCCCTCTGTGCCCCCCCGCCTCCCCTCTGTGCCCCCCCGCCTCCCCTCTGTGCCCCCCCGCCTCCCCTCTGTGCCCCCCCGCCTCCCCTCTGTGCCCCCCCGCCTCCCCTCTGTGCCCCCCCGCCTCCCCTCTGTGCCCCCCCGCCTCCCCTCTGTGCCCCCCCGCCTCCCCTCTGTGCCCCCCCGCCTCCCCTCTGCGCCCCTCCCCCACCTCTCCTCTGCCTCTACTCTGCGCCCTCACGCCTCCCGTCGGCGCCTCCCCTCTGTGCCCCCCCGCCTCCCCTCTGTGCCCCCCCGCCTCCCCTCTGTGCCCCCTCGGCGCCCCCCCACCTCCCCTCTGCGCCCCCCCGCCTCCCCTCTGCGCCCCCCGCCTCCCCTCTGTGCCCCACCGCCTCCCCTCTGCACCCCCCGCCTCCCCTCTGCGCCCCCGCCTCCCCTCTGCCCCCCCCCGCCTCCCCTCTACGCCGCCTGCCCCCCCGCCCCCCCTCTGCCCCCCCCCCGCCTCCCCTCTGCCCCCCCGCCTCCCCTCTGCGCCCGCCCCGCCTCCCATCTGACCCCCCCACCTCCCCTCTGCGCCCCCCGCCTCCCCTCTGCGCCCCCCACCTCCCCTTTCCCCCCCCCCCCGCCTCCCCTCTGCGCCCCCCGCCTCCCCTCTGCCCCCCCCCGCCTCCCCTCGGCGCCCCCAGCCTCCCCTCGGCGCCCCCCCGCCTCCCCTCTGCCCCCCCCCCGCCTACCCTCGGCGCCCACCCCGCCTCCCCTCTGCGCCCCGCGCCTCCCCTCTGCGCCCCCCCCGCCTCCCCTCTGCCCCCCCGCCTCCCCTCTGCCCCCCCCCGCTTCCCCTCTGCGCCCCCCCGCCTCCCCTCTGCCCCCCCCAACTCCCCTCTGCCCCCCCCCACCTCCCCTCGGTGCCCCCCGCCTCCCCTCTGCCCCCCCCCCGCCTCCCCTCTGCGCCCCCCGCCTCCCCTCTGCCCCCCCCCACCGCCTCCCCTTGGCGCCCCCAGCCTCCCCTCTGCTCCCCCCGCCTCCCCTCTGCCCCCCCCGCCTCCCCTCTGCCCCCCCCGCCTCCCCTCTGCCCCCCCCCCCCCGCCTCCCCTCTGCCCCCCCCCCCCCCGCCTCCCCTCTGCGTCCCCCGGCCTCCCCTCTGCGCCCCCCGGCCTCCCCTCTGCGCCCCCCGGCCTCCCCTCTGCGCCCCCCGGCCTCCCCTCTGCGCCCCCCAGCCTCCCCTCTGTGCCCCCCCGCCTCCCCTCTGTGGCCTCCCGACGGCGCCTCCCCTCGGCGCCACCCCCCGCCTCCCCTCTGCCCCCCCCCCGCCTACCCTCGGCGCCCCCCGGCCTCCCCTCTGCGCCACCCGGCCTCCCCTCTGCGCCCCCCGGCCTCCCCGCTGCGCCCCCTGGCCTCCCCTCTGCGCCCCCCGGCCTCCCCTCTGCGCCCCCCCGGCCTCCCCGCTGCGCCCCCCGGCCTCCCCGCTGCGCCCCCAGCCTCCCCGCTGCGCCCCCCGGCCTCCCCTCTGCACCCCCCGCCTCCCCTCTGCGCCCTCCGCCTCCCCTCTGCGCCCCCCCGCCTCCCCTCTGCGCCCCCCCGCCTCCCCTCTGCGCCCCCCCGCCTCCCCTCTGCGCCTCCCCGCCTCCCCTCAGCGCCCCCCCGCCTCCCCTCCGCGCCCCACCCTCCTCCCCTCCGCGCCCCACCCTCCTCCCCTCCGCGCCCCACCCTCCTCCCCTCCGCGCCCCCCGCCTCCCCTCTGCGCCCCCCGCCTCTCCTTGTGCCCCCCCGCCTCCCCTCTGTGCCCCCCCGCCTCCCCTCTGTGCCCCCCCGCCTCCCCTCTGTGCCCCCCCGCCTCCCCTCTGTGCCCCCCCGCCTCCCCTCTGTGCCCCCCCGCCTCCCCTCTGTGCCCCCCCGCCTCCCCTCGCACCCCCCCGCCTCTCCTCTGCGCCCGCCCGCCTCTCCTCTGCGCCCCCCGCCTCCCCTCTGCGCCGCCCCCCTGCGCCCCTGCCTGCCCCGTGCTCCCCCCGCCTCCCCTCTGTGCCCCCTACCTCCCCTCTGCGCCTCCCCGTCCCCTCTGCGCCTCCCCGCCTCCCCTCTGCGCCTCCCCCGCCTCCCCTCTGCGCCCCCCCGCCTCCCCTCTGAGTCCCCCCGCCTCCCCTCTGAGTCCCCCCGCCTCCCCTCTGCGCCTCCCCGCCTCCCCTCTGCGCCCCCCCGCCTCCCCTCTGCGCCCCCCCGCCTCCCCTCTGCGCCCCCCTGCCTCCCCTCTGCGCCCCCCTGCCTCCCCTCTGCGCCCCCCTGCTGCCTCCCCTCTGCATCCCCCGCCTCCCCCCTGCGCCCCCGCCTCCCCTCTGCGCCCCCCCCGCCTCCCCTCTGCGCCCCCCTGCCTCCCCTCTGCGCCCCCCACTCCCCTCTGCGCCCCCCACTCCCCTCTGCGCCCCCCACTCCCCTCTGCGCCCCCCAGTCCCCTCTGCGCCCCCCACCTCCCCTCTGCGCCCCCACCTCCCCTCTGCGCCCCCGCCTCCCCTCTACGCCCCCCGCCTCCCCTCTGTGCCCACCCGCCTCCCCTCTGTGCCCCCCGCTTCCCCTCTGTGCCCACCCGCCTCCCCTCTGTGCCCCCCCGCCTCCCCTCTGTGCCCCCCCGCCTCCCCTCTGTGCCCCCCCGCCTCCCCTCTGTGCCCCCCCGCCTCCCCTCTGTGCCCCCCCGCCTCCCCTCTGTGCCCCCCCGCCTCCCCTCTGTGCCCCCCCGCCTCCCCTCTGTGCCCCCCCGCCTCCCCTCTGTGCCCCCCCGCCTCCCCTCTGCGCCCCTCCCCCACCTCTCCTCTGCCTCTACTCTGCGCCCTCACGCCTCCCGTCGGCGCCTCCCCTCTGTGCCCCCCCGCCTCCCCTCTGTGCCCCCCCGCCTCCCCTCTGTGCCCCCTCGGCGCCCCCCCACCTCCCCTCTGCGCCCCCCCGCCTCCCCTCTGCGCCCCCCGCCCTCCCCTCTGTGCCCCACCGCCTCCCCTCTGCACCCCCCGCCTCCCCTCTGCGCCCCCCGCCTCCCCTCTGCCCCCCCCCCGCCTCCCCTCTACGCCGCCTGCCTCCCCTCTGCCCCCCCCCGCCCCCCCTCTGCCCCCCCCCCGCCTCCCCTCTGCCCCCCCGCCTCCCCTCTGCGCCCGCCCCGCCTCCCATCTGACCCCCCCACCTCCCCTCTGCGCCCCCCGCCTCCCCTCTGCGCCCCCCACCTCCCCTTTCCCCCCCCCCCGCCTCCCCTCTGCGCCCCCCGCCTCCCCTCTGCCCCCCCCCGCCTCCCCTCGGCGCCCCCAGCCTCCCCTCGGCGCCCCCCGCCTCCCCTCTGCCCCCCCCCCCGCCTACCCTCGGCGCCCACCCCGCCTCCCCTCTGCGCCCCGCGCCTCCCCTCTGCGCCCCCCCGCCTCCCCTCTGCCCCCCCGCCTCCCCTCTGCCCCCCCCCGCTTCCCCTCTGCGCCCCCCCGCCTCCCCTCTGCCCCCCCCAACTCCCCTCTGCCCCCCCCCACCTCCCCTCGGTGCCCCCCGCCTCCCCTCTGCCCCCCCCCCCGCCTCCCCTCTGCGCCCCCCGCCTCCCCTCTGCCCCCCCCCCACCGCCTCCCCTTGGCGCCCCCAGCCTCCCCTCTGCTCCCCCCGCCTCCCCTCTGCGCCCCCCGCCTCCCCTCTGCCCCCCCCCACCTCCCCTCGGTGCCCCCCCCCGCCTCCCCACTGCCCCCCCCCCCCGCCTTCCCTCTGCGCCCCCCGCCTCCCCTCTGCCCCCCCCCCCCCCGCCTCCCCTCGGCGCCCCCAGCCTCCCCTCTGCGCCCCCCGGCCACCCCTCGGCGCCCCCAGCCTCCCCTCTGCGCCCCCCGGCCTCCCCTCTGCGCCCCCGCCTCTCCACTGCGCCCCCCGCCTCTCCTCTGCGCCCCCCGCCTCTCCTCGTGCCCCCCCCGCCTCCCCTCTGTGCCCCCCGCCTCTCCTCGCACCCCCCGCCTCTCCTCGCGCCCGCCCGCCTCTCCTCTGCGCCCCCCGCCTCCCCTCTGCGCCGCCACCGCCCCCCTGCGCCCCCTGCCTGCCCCGTGCTCCCCCCGCCGCCTCTCTGTGCCCCCTGCCACCCCTCTGCGCCTCCCCGCCTCCCCACTGCGCCTCCCCGCCTCCCCTCTGCGCTTCCCCGCCTCCCCACTGCGCCTCCCCGCCTCCCCTCTGCGCCCCCCCGCCTCCCCTCTGCGTCCCCCCGCCTCCCCTCTGCGCCTCCCCTCTGCGCCTCCCGCCTCCCCTCTGCGTCCCCCTGCCTCCCCTCTGCATCCCCCGCCTCCCCCGCCTCCCCTCTGCGCCCCCGCCTCCCCTCTGCGCCACCCCCCGCCTCCCCTCTGCGCCCCCCCGCCTCCCCTCTGCGCCCCCCCGCCTCCCCTCTGCGCCCCCCCGCCTCCCCTCTGCGCCCCCCCGCCTCCCCTCTGCGCTCCCCATGCTCTCCCCGCCTCCCCTCTGCGCCCCCCCGCCTCCCCTCTGCGCTCCCCATGCTCTCCCCGCCTCCCCTCTGCGCCCCCCCGCCTCCCCTCTGCGCTCCCCCGCCTCCCCTCTGCGCCCCCCCGCCTCCCCTCTGCGCTCCCCATGCTCTCCCCGCCTCCCCTCTGCGCCCCCCCGCCTCCCCTCTGCGCTCCCCCGCCTCCCCTCTGCGCTCCCCCGCCTCCCCTCTGCGCCCCCCCGCCTCCCCTCTGCGCCCCCCCGCCTGCCCCGTGCTCCCCCTGCCTCCCCTCTGCGCCCCCCGCGTGCCCTCTGCGCCCCCCCGCCTGCCCTCTGCTCCCCCCCGCCTCCCCTCTGCGCCCCCCGCCGCCTCCCCTCTGCGCACCCGCCCCCCCGCCTCCTCCCTGTGCCCCTGCCTCCCCTCTGCGCCCCCCGCCTCCCCTCTGCGCCCCCCGCCTCCCCTCTGCGCCCCCCGCCTCCCCTCTGCGCCCCCCGCCTCCCCTCTGCGCCCCCCGCCTCCCCTCTGCGCCCCCCGCCTCCCCTCTGCGCCCCCCGCCTCCCCTCTGTGCCCCCGCCTCCCCTCTGTGCCCACCCGCCTCCCCTCTGTGCCCACCCGCCTCCCCTCTGTGCCCCCCCGCCTCCCCTCTGTGCCCCCCCGCCTCCCCTCTGTGCCCCCCCGCCTCCCCTCTGTGCCCCCCCGCCTCCCCTCTGTGCCCACCCGCCTCCCCTCTGTGCCCCCCCGCCTCCCCTCTGTGCCCCCCCCGCCTCCCCTCTGTGCCCCCCCCGCCTCCCCTCTGCGCCCCTCCCCCGCCTCTCCTCTGCCTCTACTCTGCGCCCTCCCGCCTCGCGTCGGCGCCTCCCCTCTGTGCCCCCCCGCCTCCCCTCTGTGCCCCCCCCGCCTCCCCTCTGTGCCCCCCCGCCTCCCCTCTGTGCCCCCTCGGCGCCCCCCCACCTACCCTCGGCGCCCACCCCGCCTACCCTCGGCGCCCCGCGCCTCCCCTCTGCGCCCCCCGCCTCCCCTCTGCGCCCCACCGCCTCCCCTCTGCGCCCCCCGGCTCCCCTCTGCGCCCCCCGCCTCCCCTCTGCCCCCCCCGCCTCCCCTCTACGCCGCCTGCCTCCCCTCTGCGCCCCCCGCCCCCCTCTGCCCCCCCCGCCTCCCCTCTGCGCCCGCCCCGCCTCCCATCTGACCCCCCCACCTCCCCTCTGCGCCCCCCGCCTCCCCTCTGCGCCCCCGCCTCCCCTTTCCCCCCCCCCCCCGCCTGCCCTCTGCGCCCCCCGCCTCCCCTCTGCCCCACCCCCCCGCCTCCCCTCGGCGTCCCCAGCCTCCCCTCGGCACCCCCCCCGCCTCCCCTCTGCCCCCCCCCCCCGCCTACCCTCGGCGCCCACCCCGCCTCCCCTCTGCGCCCCGCGCCTCCCCTCTGCGCCCCCTGCCTCCCCTCTGCCTCCCCGCCTCCCCTCTGCGCCCCCCGCCTCCCCTCTGCGCCCCCCGCGTCCCCTCTGCCCCCCCCACCTCCCCTCTGCGCCCCCCGCCTCCCCTCTGCCCCCCCCCCCCCCCCCGCCTCCCCTCGGCGCCCCCAGCCTCCCCTCTGCGCCCCTCGGCCTCCCCTCTGCGCCCCCCGGCCTCCCCTCTGCGCCCCCCGGCCTCCCCTCTGCGCCCCCCGGCCTCCCCTCTGCGCCCCCCGGCCTCCCCTCTGCGCCCCCCGGCCTCCCCTCTGCGCCCCGCGCCTCCACTCTGCGCCCCCTGCCCCCCCGCCTCCCCTCTGCCCCCCCCGCCTCCCCTGTGCGCTCCCCTCTGCCCCCCCCCCCTCCCCTCGGTGCCCCCCGCCTCCCCTCTGCCCCCCCCGCCTCTCCTCTGCGCCCTCTGCCCCCCCCGCCTCCCCTCGGCGCCCACAGCCTCCCCTCTGCGCCCCCCGGCCTCCCCTCTGCGCCCCCCGGCCTCCCCTCTGCGCCCCCCGGCCTCCCCTCTGCGCCCCCCGGCCTCCCCTCTGCGCCCCCCGGCCTCCCCTCTGCGCCCCCCGGCCTCCCCTCTGCGCCCCCCGGCCTCCCCTCTGCGCCCCCCGGCCTCCCCTCTGCGCCCCCCGGCCTCCCCTCTGCGCCCCCCGGCCTCCCCTCTGCGCCCCCCGGCCTCCCCTCTGCGCCCCCCGGCCTCCCCTCTGCGCCCCCCGGCCTCCCCTCTGCGCCCCCCGGCCTCCCCTCTGCGCCCCCCGGCCTCCCCTCTGCGCCCCCCGGCCTCCCCTCTGCGCCCCCGGCCTCCCCTCTGCGCCCCCCGGCCTCCCCTCTGCGCCCCCCGGCCTCCCCTCTGCGCCCCCCGGCCTCCCCTCTGCGCCCCCCGGCCTCCCCTCTGCGCCCCCCGGCCTCCCCTCTGCGCCCCCCGGCCTCCCCTCTGCGCCCCCCGGCCTCCCCTCTGCGCCCCCCGGCCTCCCCTCTGCGCCCCCCGGCCTCCCCTCTGCGCCCCCCGGCCTCCCCTCTGCGCCCCCCGGCCTCCCCTCTGCGCCCCCCCGGCCTCCGCTCTGCGCCTCCCCGCCTCCCCTCTGCGCCCCCCCGGCCTCCGCTCTGCGCCCCCCCGCCTCCGCTCTGCGCCCCCCCTGCTCCCCTCTGCGCCCGCCCCGCCTCCCCTCTGCGCCCGCCCCGCCTCCCATCTGCGCCCCCCCCGCCTCCCATCTGCGCCCCCCTGCCTCCCCTCTGCGCTCCCCGTGCTCCCCCCGCCTCCCCTCTGCACCCCCCCGCCTGCCCCGTGCTCCCCCCGCCTCCCCTCTGCGCCCCCCGCCTCCCCTTTCCCCCCCCCGCCTCCCCTCTGCGCCCCCCGCCTCTCCTCTGCCCCCCCCGCCTCCCCTCGGCGCCCCCAGCCTCCCCTCGGCGCCCCCCCCACCTCCCCTCTGCCCCCCCCCCCCGCCTACCCTCGGCGCCCACCCCGCCTCCCCTCTGCGCCCCGCGCCTCCCCTCTGCGCCCCCTGCCTCCCCTCTGCCCCCCCGCCTCCCCTCTGCCCCCCCCGCCTCCCCTGTGCGCTCCCCTCTGCCCCCCGCCACCTCCCCTCGGTGCCCCCCGCCTCCCCTCTGCCCCCCCCGCCTCTCCTCTGCGCCCTCTGCCCCCCCCGCCTCCCCTCGGCGCCCACAGCCTCCCCTCTGCGCCCCCCGGCCTCCCCTCTGCGCCCCCCGGCCTCCCCTCTGCGCCCTCCGGCCTCCCCTCTGCGCCCCCCGGCCTCCCCTCTGCGCCCCCCGGCCTCCCCTCTGCGCCCCCCGGCCTCCCCTCTGCGCCCCCCGGCCTCCCCTCTGCGCCCCCCGGCCTCCCCTCTGCGCCCCCCGGCCTCCCCTCTGCGCCCCCCGGCCTCCCCTCTGCGCCCCCCGGCCTCCCCTCTGCGCCCCCCGGCCTCCCCTCTGCGCCCCCCGGCCTCCCCTCTGCGCCCCCCGGCCTCCCCTCTGCGCCCCCCGGCCTCCCCTCTGCGCCCCCCGGCCTCCCCTCTGCGCCCCCCGGCCTCCCCTCTGCGCCCCCCGGCCTCCCCTCTGCGCCCCCCGGCCTCCCCTCTGCGCCCCCCGGCCTCCCCTCTGCGCCCCCCGGCCTCCCCTCTGCGCCCCCCGGCCTCCCCTCTGCGCCCCCCGGCCTCCCCTCTGCGCCCCCCGGCCTCCCCTCTGCGCCCCCCGGCCTCCCCTCTGCGCCCCCCGGCCTCCCCTCTGCGCCCCCCGGCCTCCCCTCTGCGCCCCCCGGCCTCCCCTCTGCGCCCCCCGGCCTCCCCTCTGCGCCCCCCGGCCTCCCCTCTGCGCCCCCCGGCCTCCCCGCTGCGCCCCCCGGCCTCCCCTCTGCGCCCCCCGGCCTCCCCTCTGCGCCCCCCGGCCTCCCCTCTGCGCCCCCCGGCCTCCCCTCTGCGCCCCCCGGCCTCCCCTCTGCGCCCCCCGGCCTCCCCTCTGCGCCCCCCGGCCTCCCCTCTGCGCCCCCCGGCCTCCCCTCTGCGCCCCCCGGCCTCCCCTCTGCGCCCCCCGGCCTCCCCTCTGCGCCCCCCGGCCTCCCCTCTGCGCCCCCCGGCCTCCCCTCTGCGCCCCCCGGCCTCCCCTCTGCGCCCCCCGGCCTCCCCTCTGCGCCCCCCGGCCTCCCCTCTGCGCCCCCCGGCCTCCCCTCTGCGACCCCCGGCCTCCCCTCTGCGACCCCCGGCCTCCTCTCTGCGACCCCCCGGCCTCCACTCTGCGCCCCCCGCCTACCCTCTGCGTCCCCCGCCTACCCTCTGCGCCCCCCGGCCTCCCCTCTGCGCCTCCCGGCCTCCCCTCTGCGCCCCGCCGGCCTCCCCTCTGCGCCCCCCGGCCTCCCCTCTGCTCCCCCCGGCCTCCCCTCTGCTCCCCCCGGCCTCCCCTCTGCGCCCCCCGGCCTCCCCTCTGCGCCTCCCCGCCTCCCCTCTGCGCCCCACGACCTCCCCTCTGCGCCTCCCCGCCTTCCCTCTGCGCCCCCCCGCCTCCCCTCTGCGCCCCCCCGCCTCCGCTCTGCGCCCCCCGCCTCCCCTCTGCGCCTCCCCGCCTCCCCTCTGCGCCCCCCGCCTCCGCTCTGCGCCGCCCCGCCTCCCCTCTGCGCCCGCCCCGCCTCCCATCTGCGCCACCCCCGCCTCCCATCTGCGTCCCCCTGCCTCCCCTCTGCGCTCCCCGTGCTCCCCCCGCCTCCCCTCTGTGCCCCCCGCCTCCCCTCTGCGCCCCCCCGCCTGCCCCGTGCTCCCCCCGCCTCCCCTATGCGCCCCCCCGCCTCCCCTCTGCGCCCCCCCGCCTCCCCTCTGCCCCCCCCCGCCTCCCCTCTGCGCCGCCTGCCTCCCCTCTACGCCGCCTGCCTCCCCTCTGCGCCCCCCGCCTCCCCTCTGTGCCCCCCGCCTCCCCTCTGTGCCCCCCGCCTCCCCTCTGCCCCACCCGCCTCCCCTCGGCGCCCCCCCGCCTCCCCTCTGCGCCCCCCGCCTCCCCTCTGCCCCCCCCGCCTCCCCTCTGCGCCCCCCCGCCTCCCCTCTGCCCCCCCCCCGCCTCCCCTCTGCGCCGCCTGCCTCCCCTCTACGCCGCCTGCCTCCCCTCTGCGCCCCCCGCCTCCCCTCTGCGCCCCCCGGCCTCCGCTCTGCGCCCCCTGGCCTCCCCTCTGCGCCCCCCGGCCTCCGCTCTGCGCCCCCCGGCCTCCGCTGTGCGCCCCCCGCCTCCCCTCTGCGCCCCCCGGCCTCCCCTCTGCGCCCCCCGGCCTCCCCTCTGCGCCCCCCCGGCCTCCGCTCTGCGCCCCCCGGCCTCCCCTCTGCGCCCCCCCGCCTCCCCTCTGCGCCACCCCGCCTCCACTCTGCCCCCCCCCACCTCCCCTCTACGCCGCCTGCCTCCCCTCTGCGCCCCCCGCCTCCCCTCTGCCCCACCCGCCTCCCCTCGGCCCCCCCCCCACCTCCCCTCTGCCCCCGCCCGCCTCCCCTCGGCGCCCCCAGCCTCCCCTCTGCGTCCCCCGGCCTCCCCTCTGCGTCCCCCCGGCCTCCCCTCTGCGCCCCCCGGCCTCCCCTCTGCGCCCCCCGGCCTCCCCTCTGCGCCCCCCGGCCTCCCCTCTGCGCCCCCCGGCCTCCCCTCTGCGCCCCCCGGCCTCCCCTCTGCGCCCCCCGGCCTCCCCTCTGCGCCCCCCGGCCTCCCCTCTGCGCCCCCCGGCCTCCCCTCTGCGCCCCCCGGCCTCCCCTCTCCGCTCCCCGGCCTCCCCTCTGCGCCCCCCGGCCTCCCCTCTGCGCCCCCCGGCCTCCCGTCTGCGCCCCCCGGCCTCCCGTCTGCGCCCCCCGGCCTCCCGTCTGCGCCCCCCGGCCTCCCGTCTGCGCCCCCCGGCCTCCCGTCTGCGCCCCCCGGCCTCCCGTCTGCGCCCCCCGGCCTCCCGTCTGCGCCCCCCGGCCTCCCGTCTGCGCCCCCCGGCCTCCCGTCTGCGCCCCCCGGCCTCCCGTCTGCGCCCCCCGGCCTCCCGTCTGCGCCCCCCGGCCTCCCGTCTGCGCCCCCCGGCCTCCCGTCTGCGCCCCCCGGCCTCCCGTCTGCGCCCCCCGGCCTCCCGTCTGCGCCCCCCGGCCTCCCGTCTGCGCCCCCCGGCCTCCCGTCTGCGCCCCCCGGCCTCCCGTCTGCGCCCCCCGGCCTCCCCTCTGCGCCCCCCGGCCTCCCCTCTGCGCCCCCCGGCCTCCCCTCTGCGCCCCCCGGCCTCCCCTCTGCGCCCCCCGGCCTCCCCTCTGCGCCCCCCGGCCTCCCCTCTGCGCCCCCCGGCCTCCCCTCTGCGCCCCCCGGCCTCCCCTCGGCGCCCCCAGCCTCCCCTCTGCGTCCCCCGGCCTCCCCTCTGCGTCCCCCCGGCCTCCCCTCTGCGCCCCCCGGCCTCCCCTCTGCGCCCCCCGGCCTCCCCTCTGCGCCCCCCGGCCTCCCCTCTGCGCCCCCCGGCCTCCCCTCTGCGCCCCCCGGCCTCCCCTCTGCGCCCCCCGGCCTCCCCTCTGCGCCCCCCGGCCTCCCCTCTGCGCCCCCCGGCCTCCCCTCTGCGCCCCCCGGCCTCCCCTCTCCGCTCCCCGGCCTCCCCTCTGCGCCCCCCGGCCTCCCCTCTGCGCCCCCCGGCCTCCCCTCTGCGCCCCCCGGCCTCCCGTCTGCGCCCCCCGGCCTCCCGTCTGCGCCCCCCGGCCTCCCGTCTGCGCCCCCCGGCCTCCCGTCTGCGCCCCCCGGCCTCCCGTCTGCGCCCCCCGGCCTCCCGTCTGCGCCCCCCGGCCTCCCGTCTGCGCCCCCCGGCCTCCCGTCTGCGCCCCCCGGCCTCCCGTCTGCGCCCCCCGGCCTCCCGTCTGCGCCCCCCGGCCTCCCGTCTGCGCCCCCCGGCCTCCCGTCTGCGCCCCCCGGCCTCCCGTCTGCGCCCCCCGGCCTCCCGTCTGCGCCCCCCGGCCTCCCGTCTGCGCCCCCCGGCCTCCCGTCTGCGCCCCCCGGCCTCCCGTCTGCGCCCCCCGGCCTCCCGTCTGCGCCCCCCGGCCTCCCCTCTGCGCCCCCCGGCCTCCCCTCTGCGCCCCCCGGCCTCCCCTCTGCGCCCCCCGGCCTCCCCTCTGCGCCCCCCGGCCTCCCCTCTGCGCCCCCCGGCCTCCCCTCTGCGCCCCCCGGCCTCCCCTCTGCGCCCCCCGGCCTCCCCTCTGCGCCCCCCGGCCTCCCCTCTGCGCCCCCCGGCCTCCCCTCTGCGCCCCCCGGCCTCCCCTCTGCGCCTCCCGGCCTCCCCTCTGCGCCCCCCGGCCTCCCCTCTGCGACCCCCGGCCTCCCCTCTGCGACCCCCGGCCTCCACTCTGCGCCCCCCGCCTACCCTCTGCGCCCCCCGGCCTCCCCTCTGCGCCCCCCGGCCTCCCCTCTGCGCCTCCCGGCCTCTCCTCTGCGCACCCCTGGCCTCCCCTCTGCGCCCCCCCGGCCTCCCCTCTGCGCCCCCCCGCCTCCGCTCTGCGCCCCCCGCCTCCGCTCTGCGCCCCCCCGCCTCCCCTCTGCGCCTCCCCGCCTCCCCTCTGCGCCCCCCCGCCTCCCCTCTGCGCCCCCCCGCCTGCCCCGTGCTCCCCCCGCCTGCCCTCTGCGCCCCCCCGCCTCCCCTCTGTGCCCCCCCGCCTCCCCTCTGCCCCCCCCGCCTCCCCTCTACGCCGCCTGCCTCCCCTCTGCCCCACCCGCCTCACCTCTGCCCCACCCGCCTCCCCTCGGCCCCCTCCCCGCCTCCCCTCTGCCCCCCCCCCCCCCGGCCTCCCCTCTGCGTCCCCCGGCCTCCCCTCTGCGTCCCCCGGCCTCCCCTCTGCGTCCCCCGGCCTCCCCTCTGCGTCCCCCGGCCTCCCCTCTGCGCCCCCCGCCTCCCCTCTGCCCCCCCCGCCTCCCCTCTACGCCGCCTGCCTCCCCTCTGCCCCACCCGCCTCACCTCTGCCCCACCCGCCTCCCCTCGGCCCCCTCCCCGCCTCCCCTCTGCCCCCCCCCCCCCCCCGCCTCCCCTCTGCGTCCCCCGGCCTCCCCTCTGCGTCCCCCGGCCTCCCCTCTGCGCCCCCCGGCCTCCCCTCTGCGCCCCCCGGCCTCCCCTCTGCGCCCCCCGGCCTCCCCTCTGCGCCCCCCGGCCTCCCCTCTGCGCCCCCCGGCCTCCCCTCTGCGCCCCCCGGCCTCCCCTCTGCGCCCCCCGGCCTCCCCTCTGCGCCCCCCGGCCTCCCCTCTGCGCCCCCCGGCCTCCCCTCTGCGCCCCCCGGCCTCCCCTCTGCGCCCCCCGGCCTCCCCTCTGCGCCCCCCGGCCTCCCCTCTGCGCCCCCCGGCCTCCCCTCTGCGCCCCCCGGCCTCCCCTCTGCGCCCCCCGGCCTCCCCTCTGCGCCCCCCGGCCTCCCCTCTGCGCCCCCCGGCCTCCCCTCTGCGCCCCCCGGCCTCCCCTCTGCGCCCCCCGGCCTCCCCTCTGCGCCCCCCGGCCTCCCCTCTGCGCCCCCCGGCCTCCCCTCTGCGCCCCCCGGCCTCCCCTCTGCGCCCCCCGGCCTCCCCTCTGCGCCCCCCGGCCTCCCCTCTGCGCCCCCCGGCCTCCCCTCTGCGCCCCCCGGCCTCCCCTCTGCGCCCCCCGGCCTCCCCTCTGCGCCCCCCGGCCTCCCCTCTGCGCCCCCCGGCCTCCCCTCTGCGCCCCCCGGCCCCTCTGCGCCCCCCGGCCTCCCCTCTGCGCCCCCCGGCCTCCCCTCTGCGCCCCCCGGCCTCCCCTCTGCGCCCCCCGGCCTCCCCTCTGCGCCCCCCGGCCTCCCCTCTGCGCCCCCCGGCCTCCCCTCTGCGCCCCCCGGCCTCCCCTCTGCGCCCCCCGGCCTCCCCTCTGCGCCCCCCGGCCTCCCCTCTGCGCCCCCCGGCCTCCCCTCTGCGCCCCCCGGCCTCCCCTCTGCGCCCCCCGGCCTCCCCTCTGCGCCCCCCGGCCTCCCCTCTGCGCCCCCCGGCCTCCCCTCTGCGCCCCCCGGCCTCCCCTCTGCGCCCCCCGGCCTCCCCTCTGCGCCCCCCGGCCTCCCCTCTGCGCCCCCCGGCCTCCCCTCTGCGCCCCCCGGCCTCCCCTCTGCGCCCCCCGGCCTCCCCTCTGCGCCCCCCGGCCTCCCCTCTGCGCCCCCCGGCCTCCCCTCTGCGCCCCCCGGCCTCCAGTCTGCGCCCCCCCCGCCTCCCCTCTGCGCCCCCCCCCGCCTCCCCTCTGCGCCCCCCCGCCTCCCCTCTGCGCCCCCAGGCCTCCCCTCTGCGCCCCCCGGCCTCCCCTCTGCGCCCCCCGGCCTCCCCTCTGCGCCCCCCGGCCTCCCCTCTACGCCCCCCCGCCTCCCCTCTGCGCCCCCCCGCCTCCCCTCTGCGCCCCCCCCCGCCTCCCCTCTGCGCCTCCCCGCCTCCCCTCTGCGCCCCCCCCGCCTCCCCTCTACGCCCCCCCGCCAACCCTCTGCGCCGCCCCGCCTCCCCTCTGCGCCCCCCCGCCTCCCCTCTGCGCCCCCCCTCTGCGCCCCCCCTCTGCGCCCCCCCTCTGCGCCCCCCTTCTGCGCCCCCCTCTGCGCCCCCTCTCTGCGCCCCCTCTCTGCGCCCCTCCTCTGCGCCCCTCCTCTGCGCCCCCCCTCTGCGCCCACCCTCTGCACCCCCCATTTGGGCCCCCCCCGCCTCCCCTCTGTGCCCCCCCGCCTCCCTTCTGTGCCCCCCCGCCTACCCTCTGCCCCCCCCGCCTCCCCTCTGCGCCCCCTCTCTGCGCCCCCCCTCTGCACCCCCCGCCTCCCCTCTGCACCCCCCGCCTCCCCTCTGCCCCCCCCCCGCCTCCCCTCGGCGCCCCCCGCCTCCCCTCTGCACCCCCCCGCCTCCCCTCTGCACCCCCCCGCCCTCCCCTCTGCGCCCCCCCGCCTCCCCTCTACGCCCCCCCGCCAACCCTCTGCGCCGCCCCGCCTCCCCTCTGCGCCCCCCCCGCCTCCCCTCTGCACCCCCCCCTCTGCGCCCCCCCTCTGCGCCCCCCCCCTGCGCCCCCCTTCTGCGCCCCCCTTCTGCGCCCCCCTTCTGCGCCCCCCCTCTGCGCCCCCCCTCTGCGCCTCCCCTCTGCGCCCCCCCCTCTGCACCCCCCCTGCGCCCCTCCTCTGCGCCCCCCTTCTGCGCCTCCCCTCTGCGCCTCCCCTCTGCGCCCCCCTCTGCGCCTCCCCGCCTTCCTTCTGCGCCCCCCCTGCGCCCCCCCTCTGCGGCTCCCTCTGCGCCCACCCTCTGCGCCCCCCATCTGCACCCCCCATTTGGGCCCCCCCCGCCTCCCCTCTGTGCCCCCCCGCCTCCCCTCTGTGCCCCCCCGCCTCCCCTCTGTGCCCCCCCGCCTACCCTCTGCGCCCCCCTGCCTCCCCTCTGCGCCCCCCCTCTGCACCCCCCGCCTCCCCTGTGCGTCCCCCGCCTCGCTTCTGCGCCCCCCTGCCTCGCTTCTGCGCCCCCCCGCCTCCCCTCTGCGCCCCCCCGCCTCCCCTCTGCGCCCCCCCGCCTCCCCTCTGCGCCCCCCCGCCTCCCCTCTGCGCCCCCCCCGCCTCCTCTCTGCGCCCCCCCGCCTCCTCTCTGCGCCCCCCCCGCCTCCTCTCTGCGCCCCCCCGCCTCCCCTCTGCGCCCCCCCGCCTCCCCTCTGCGCCCCCCCGCCTCCCCTCTGCGCCCCCCCGCCTCCCCTCTGCGCCCCCCCGCCTCCCCTCTGCGCCCCCCGCCTCCCTTCTGCGCCCCCCCGCCTCCCCTCTGCGCCCCCCCGCCTCCCCTCTGCGCCCCCCCGCCTCCCCTCTGCGCCCCCCCGCCTCCCCTCTGCGCCCCCCCGCCTCCCCTCTGCGCCCCCCCGCCTCCCCTCTGCGCCCCCCCGCCTCCCCTCTGCGCCCCCCTGCCTCCCCTCTGCGCCCCCCCTCCTCCCCTCTGCGCCCCCCCGCCTCCCCTCTGCTCCCCACCGCGCCCCCCTCCCCTCCGTGCGCCCGCCTTTTCCAGCAATGGTCAGCAGAGCGGCGACGCTGATTGGCTGTTGCAGGGCAGATTTGCATCGGGCTGTCACTGCTTACAGAAAGTGGACCTCAGCAAGGCACTCTGTGTTCGAGTGAAGGCAAGCGACCACTAGAGGGCTGCAGACCTGTTTGTGGAAGAGCTGTTGTCAAGGGCAAGAATGCTTGAGTGGTGAGGCTTTGGCTTGAGAGGCTTCGCTGAGTGGCGTCTCAGCAGGGTATAGGTAATCTCAGGTAACGTCCTCTTAATTTTCTCTTTTGCCTTGATGCAGTTGGGATGGCAATGAGGACAGTGAGATGCTCCTCCTGCAATATGTGGGAGCTCAGGGAGAATTCCATTGTCCCTGATGCCTCCCCTGTGGGAAGTGCCCCTGGCTGCAGCTCCTGGGAGACCGAGTTAAGTTGCTGGAGCTGATGCTGGATGCACTCAGGATCATCCAGGATGTTGAGCACTTTATAGATAAGTGTTTTCGTGAGGTGGTCACACCTAAGGTGCAGGCAGTGAGTAGCTCAGTGGCCACCAGGAAAGGTAAATGGAGCAAGCAGAAAGTGCAGGAGACCCCTGTGGCCATTCCCCTCATAAGCAAGTATCCTGTTTTGGATACCGTTGGGGGGGATGACCGTTCAGGTGAAAGCATCAGTAACCAGATCTGTGGCACTGTCTGGCTCTGGGCACAGCGGGAAAGGGTAAAGATAAACAGGACCGTAGTGATAGGAGACTCGGTAGTTTGGGGGACAGACAGGAGATTCTGTGGCTGCAAAAGTGAGTCCAGGATGGTGTGTTACCTCCCGAGTGCCAGGGTCAAGGATATCTGAGTGGCTGCAGAACATGTGGGATCCTCAGCAGCAGAGAAGCAAATGAAGAGCTGAAAGGAGATACAGTACTCAGCAAAGGCAAGCTGAATAGACATGATAGGGTAGGAGCATGGAAGGGAGTGGGGAAAACCTGTTGGATTAAATTGCATCTATTTCAATGCAAGATGACTGACAGGTAAGGTTGATGAACTCAGGGCATGGATGGGTACTTGGGGCTGGGACATTATAGCCATAAGAAGCAGGCAAGTGGGTCACAGTCAGGAAAGGGAAAAGTCAGGTGGTAGAGAGTACCCCAGTGGTTGTACCCCTTAAAAATAAGTACTCTTGTTTGAGTACTGTTGGGGTGGACAGCCCACCTGGTGGAAGCAGCAGTGGTCGTGTCTCCGGCGCGGAGTCCAGCCTTATAGCGCAGAAGGGTAAGGAAAGCAGGAGGAAGGCAGTGGTGATCGGGGACTCGACAGTGAGGGGGTCAGACAGACGTTTTTGTGGACGAAGTCGAGAAACGCGGATGGTGGTTTGCCTCCCTGGTGCCGGGATCAGGGATGTTTCTGACTGTATCCAAGAAATCCTGAAGTGGGAGGGAGAGGAGCCAGTGGTCGTGGTGCATACTGGTACCACTGACAGAGGCAGGAAAGGGGAAGGGGTTTTGAAAGGAGAATATAGGAAGTTAGGGAGTTAAGAAGGAACACAAAGATAGTAATCTCGGAATTGCTGCCTGTGCCACGAGACAGTGAGGGAAGGAACGGAATAAGGTGGAGGATAAATGCGTGGCTGAGGGATTGGAGCAGGGGTCAGGGATTCAGGTTCCTGGATCATTGGGACCTCTTTAGGGGCAGGTGCGACCTGCACAAAAAGGACGGGTTTCACTTAAATCCCAGGGGGACCAATATCCTGGCGGGAAGGTTTGCTAAGGCTACTGGGGACTGTTTAAACTAGAATGGTTGCGGGGTGGGAATCAAAATGAGGTGACTGGGAGAGAGGAGGTTAGCTTAAAAATAAAAGGGGCTTGTAGACAGAGTCAGAGGGAGGATACGCAGGTGACGGAGAAGGGGAGCGCTTATTTTAACACAAGAAGTGTAGTGAACAAAATGGATGAGCTTAGAGCGTGGATCACTACTTGGAAGTGTGATGTGGTGGCCATTACAGAGACTTGGTTATCTCAGGGATAGGACTGGATATTTCAAGTGCCGGGTTTCAGATGTTTCAGGAGGGACAGGGAAGGAGGCAAAAGGAGTGGGGGAGTGGCACTGTTGATCAGGGATAGTGTCACGGTTGTAGAAAAGATGGATGCCACAGAGGGATTGTCTGAAGAATCTCTGTGGGTGGAGGTTCGCAACAGGAAGGGATCAATAACTTTACTGGGTGTTTTCTATAGGCCGTCCAATAGTAGCAGGGATGTGGAGGAGCAGATTGGGAAGCAGATCCTGGAGAGATGTGATAATAACAGAGTGGTCGTGATGGGAGATTTTAATTTCCCAAATATCGATTGGAATATCCCGAGGGTAAGGGGTTTAGATGGGGAGGGGTTTGTTAGGTGTGTTCAGGAGGGCTTCCTGATACAGTATGTGGATAAGCCTACAAGAGGAGAGGCTTGGTATTAGGGAATGAACGTGGGCAGGTGTCAGATCTCTCAGTGGGAGAGCATTTTGGGGATAGTGATCATAACTCTATCTCCTTTACATTAGCATTGGAGAGAGATAGGATCAGTCAAGCTAGGAAAGTGTTTATTTGGAGTAAGGGCAATTATGAGGCTATTGGGCAGGAAATTAGAGGCATAAATTGGAAGGAGGTTTTCTCAGGGAAATGTACATAAGAAATGTGGCAAATTTTCAAGGAACATTTGTCTGGAGCTCTGCACAGCAACGTTCCAATGAGACGGGAGTTATGGTAGGTTACAGGAACCATGGTGCACGAAAGCTTGAACGAATTTAGTCAAGAAGAAAAGAAAAGCCTACAAAAGATTCAGGGAGCTTGGTAATGTTAGAAATCTAGAAGAGTATACGCCTCGTAGGAAGAAACTTAAGAGGGAAATTAGAAGAGCAAGAAGGGGTTCGATAAGGTCCCCCATGCAAGGCTTCTCGAAAAAGTGAGAGGGCATGGGATCCAAGGGGCTGCTGCCCTGTGGATCCAGAACTGGCTTGCCCAAAGGAGGCAGAGTGTGTATAGATGGGTTTTTTTGGAGGTCGGTCACCAGTGGTGTGCCCCAGGGATGTGTTCTGGGACCCTTGCTGTTTGTCATTTTCATAAATGACCTGGATGAGGAAGTGGAGGGATGGGTTGGTAAGTTTGCCGATGACACGAAGGTTGGTGGGGTTGTGGATAGTCTGGAGGGATGTCAGAAGTTACAGAGGGACATAGATAGGATGCAAGACTGGGCGGAGAAGTGGCAGATGGACTTCAACCCTGATAAATGCGTAGTGGTCCATTTTGGCAGGTCAAATGGGATGAAGGAGTACAATATAAAGGGAAAGACTCTTAATACGGTAGAGGATCAGAAGGACCTTGGGAGTCTGGGTCCATAGGACTCTAAAATCGGCCCCGCAGGTGGAGGAGGTGGTTAAGAAGGCGTATGGTGTGCTGGCCTTTATCAATCGAGGGATTGAGTTTAGGAGTCCGGGGATAATGATGCAGCTATATAAGACCCTCGCCAGACCCCACTTGGAGTACTGTGCTCAGTTCTGGTCGCCTCATTACAGGAAGGATGTGGAAAAGATTGAAAGGGTGCACAGGAGATTTACAAGGATGTTGCCTGGATTGAGTGGCATGCCTTATGAGGAGAGGCTGAGGGAACTCGGTCTTTTCTCCTTGGAGAGACGTAGGATGAGAGGAGACCTAATAGAGGTATATAAGATGTTGAGAGGCATAGATCGGGTGGACTCTCAGAGGCTTTTTCCCAGGGTGGAAATGGCTGCTACGAGAGGACACAGGTTTAAGGTGCTGGGGGGGGTAGGTACAGGGGAAATGTTCGGGGGAAGGTTTTCACACACAGGGTGGTGGGCGAGTGGAATCAGCTGCCGTCAGTGGTGGTGGAGGCAAACTCAATAGGGTCTTTTAAGAGACTCCTGGATGAGTACACGGGACTTAATAGGATGGAGGGTTATAGGTAGGCGTAAAAGGTGGGGATATGTTCGGCACAACTTGTGGGGCCGAAGGGCCTGTTTTGTGCTGTCGTTTTCTATGTTTCTAAGGGGTCATGAGAAGGCCTTGGCAGACAGGATAAAGGAGAACCCCAAGGCATTCTACAAGTATGTTAAGAGCAATAAGATAAGATCTGAAGGAGTAGGACCTATCAAATGTGACGGTGGGAAAGTCTGTATAGAACCGGTAGAAATAGCAGAGGTACTCAATGAATACTTTGCTTCAGTATTCACAGTGGAAAAGGATCTTGGTAGTTGTAGTACAGACTTGCAGTGGACTGAGAAGATTGAGCATTTGGACATTAGGGGAGAGGATGTGTTGGAGCTTTTGAAAAGCATCAAGTTAGATAAATCGTCGGGACCGGATGGGATGTACCCCAGGTTACTGTGGGAGGCGAGGGAAGAGATTGCTGAGCCTCTGGTGATGATCTTTGTGTCATCAATGGAGACGGGAGAAGTTCCGGAGGATTGTAGGATTGCGGATGTGGTTCCGTGATTCAAGAAAGGGAGAAGATATAGCCCGGGAAAATATAGACCAGTGAATCTAACCTCAGTGGTTGGTAAATTGATGGAGAAGATCCTGAGGGGCAGGATTTATGAACATCTGGAGAGGAATAGTATGATCAGTATGATCATCTCAGTTGTTTGGATTTAATATCAGTTTGGGATTAATCTCAGTTGTTTGGATTTAATATCAGTTTGGGTTTAATCTCAGTTGTTTGGGTTTAACCTCAGTTTGTTTGGATTTAATATCAGTTGTTTGGGTTTAATATCAGTTGTTTGGGTTTAATCTCAGTTGTTTGGGTTTAATCTCAGTTGTTTGGATTTAATATCAGTTGTTTGGGTTTAATCTCAGTTGTTTGGGTTTAATCTCAGTTGTTTGGATTTAATATCAGTTGTTTGGGTTTAATATCAGTTTGTTTGGATTTAATCTCAGTTGTTTGGATTTAATATCAGTTGTTTGGGTTTAATCTCAGTTTGTTTGGATTTAATCTCAGTTGTTTGGATTTAATATCAGTTGTTTGGATTTAATATCAGTTGTTTGGATTGAATATCAGTTTGGGTTTAATCTCAGTTGTTTGGGTTTAATCTCAGTTGTTTGGGTTTAATCTCAGTTGTTTGGGTTTAATCTCAGTTGTTTGGGTTTAATCTCAGTTGTTTGGATTTAATATCAGTTGTTTGGGTTTAATCTCAGTTGTTTGGATTTAATCTCAGTTGTTTGGATTTAATATCAGTTGTTTGGGTTTAATATCAGTTTGTTTGGATTTAATCTCAGTTGTTTGGATTTAATATCAGTTGTTTGGGTTTAATATCAGTTTGTTTGGATTTAATCTCAGTTGTTTGGATTTAATATCAGTTGTTTGGGTTTAATCTCAGTTTGTTTGGATTTAATCTCAGTTGTTTGGGTTTAATATCAGTTTGTTTGGATTTAATCTCAGTTGTTTGGATTTAATATCAGTTGTTTGGGTTTAATATCAGTTTGTTTGGATTTAATCTCAGTTGTTTGGATTTAATCTCAGTTGTTTGGGTTTAATATCAGTTTGTTTGGATTTAATCTCAGTTGTTTGGATTTAATATCAGTTGTTTGGGTTTAATCTCAGTTTGTTTGGATTTAATCTCAGTTGTTTGGATTTAATATCAGTTGTTTGGATTTAATATCAGTTGTTTGGATTTAATATCAGTTTGGGTTTAATCTCAGTTGTTTGGGTTTAATCTCAGTTGTTTGGGTTTAATCTCAGTTGTTTGGGTTTAATCTCAGTTGTTTGGGTTTAATCTCAGTTGTTTGGATTTAATATCAGTTGTTTGGGTTTAATCTCAGTTGTTTGGGTTTAATCTCAGTTGTTTGGGTTTAATCTCAGTTGTTTGGGTTTAATCTCAGTTGTTTGGATTTAATATCAGTTGTTTGGGTTTAATCTCAGTTGTTTGGGTTTAATCTCAGTTGTTTGGGTTTAATCTCAGTTGTTTGGATTTAATATCAGTTGTTTGGATTTAATATCAGTTTGGGTTTAATCTCAGTTGTTTGGGTTTAACCTCAGTTGTTTGGATTTAATCTCAGTTGTTTGGGTTTAATCTCAGTTGTTTGGGTTTAATCTCAGTTGTTTGGGTTTAATCTCAGTTTGGATTTAATCTCAGTTGTTTGGATTTAATATCAGTTGTTTGGATTTAATATCAGTTTGGGTTTAATCTCAGTTGTTTGGGTTTAATCTCAGTTGTTTGGGTTTAACCTCAGTTTGTTTGGATTTAATCTCAGTTGTTTGGATTTAATATCAGTTGTTTGGGTTTAATCTCAGTTTGTTTGGATTTAATCTCAGTTGTTTGGATTTAATATCAGTTGTTTGGATTTAATATCAGTTGTTTGGATTGAATATCAGTTTGGGTTTAATCTCAGTTGTTTGGGTTTAATCTCAGTTGTTTGGGTTTAATCTCAGTTGTTTGGGTTTAATCTCAGTTGTTTGGGTTTAATCTCAGTTGTTTGGATTTAATATCAGTTGTTTGGGTTTAATCTCAGTTGTTTGGATTTAATCTCAGTTGTTTGGATTTAATATCAGTTGTTTGGGTTTAATATCAGTTTGTTTGGATTTAATCTCAGTTGTTTGGATTTAATATCAGTTGTTTGGGTTTAATATCAGTTTGTTTGGATTTAATCTCAGTTGTTTGGATTTAATATCAGTTGTTTGGGTTTAATCTCAGTTTGTTTGGATTTAATCTCAGTTGTTTGGGTTTAATATCAGTTTGTTTGGATTTAATCTCAGTTGTTTGGATTTAATATCAGTTGTTTGGGTTTAATATCAGTTTGTTTGGATTTAATCTCAGTTGTTTGGATTTAATCTCAGTTGTTTGGGTTTAATATCAGTTTGTTTGGATTTAATCTCAGTTGTTTGGATTTAATATCAGTTGTTTGGGTTTAATCTCAGTTTGTTTGGATTTAATCTCAGTTGTTTGGATTTAATATCAGTTGTTTGGATTTAATATCAGTTGTTTGGATTTAATATCAGTTTGGGTTTAATCTCAGTTGTTTGGGTTTAATCTCAGTTGTTTGGGTTTAATCTCAGTTGTTTGGGTTTAATCTCAGTTGTTTGGGTTTAATCTCAGTTGTTTGGGTTTAATCTCAGTTGTTTGGGTTTAATCTCAGTTGTTTGGGTTTAATCTCAGTTGTTTGGATTTAATATCAGTTGTTTGGGTTTAATCTCAGTTGTTTGGGTTTAATCTCAGTTGTTTGGGTTTAATCTCAGTTGTTTGGATTTAATATCAGTTGTTTGGATTTAATATCAGTTTGGGTTTAATCTCAGTTGTTTGGATTTAATCTCAGTTGTTTGGGTTTAATCTCAGTTGTTTGGATTTAATATCAGTTGTTTGGATTTAATATCAGTTTGGGTTTAACCTCAGTTGTTTGGATTTAATCTCAGTTGTTTGGGTTTAATCTCAGTTGTTTGGGTTTAATCTCAGTTGTTTGGGTTTAATCTCAGTTTGGATTTAATCTCAGTTGTTTGGATTTAATATCAGTTGTTTGGATTTAATATCAGTTTGGGTTTAATCTCAGTTGTTTGGGTTTAATCTCAGTTGTTTGGGTTTAATCTCAGTTGTTTGGGTTTAATCTCAGTTGTTTGGATTTAATATCAGTTGTTTGGGTTTAATCTCAGTTGTTTGGGTTTAATCTCAGTTGTTTGGATTTAATATCAGTTGTTTGGATTTAATATCAGTTTGGGTTTAATCTCAGTTGTTTGAGTTTAATCTCAGTTGTTTGGGTTTAATATCAGTTGTTTGGGTTTAATCTCAGTTGTTTGGGTTTAATCTCAGTTGTTTGGATTTAATATCAGTTGTTTGGATTTAATATCAGTTTGGGTTTAATCTCAGTTGTTTGGGTTTAACCTCAGTTGTTTGGATTTAATCTCAGTTTGTTTGGATTTAATCTCAGTTGTTTGGGTTTAATCTCAGTTGTTTGGGTTTAATCTCAGTTGTTTGGGTTTAATCTCAGTTGTTTGGATTTAATATCAGTTGTTTGGATTTAATATCAGTTTGGGTTTAATCTCAGTTGTTTGGGTTTAACCTCAGTTGTTTGGATTTAATCTCAGTTGTTTGGGTTTAATCTCAGTTGTTTGGGTTTAATCTCAGTTGTTTGGATTTAATATCAGTTGTTTGGATTTAATATCAGTTTGGGTTTAATCTCAGTTGTTTGGGTTTAACCTCAGTTGTTTGGGTTTAATCTCAGTTTGTTTGGATTTAATCTCAGTTGTTTGGGTTTAATCTCAGTTGTTTGGGTTTAATCTCAGTTGTTTGGATTTAATATCAGTTGTTTGGATTTAATATCAGTTTGGGTTTAATCTGAGTTGTTTGGGTTTAACCTCAGTTGTTTGGATTTAATCTCAGTTGTTTGGGTTTAATCTCAGTTGTTTGGATTTAATATCAGTTGTTTGGATTTAATATCAGTTTGGGTTTAATCTCAGTTGTTTGGGTTTAACCTCAGTTGTTTGGGTTTAATCTCAGTTTGTTTGGATTTAATCTCAGTTGTTTGGGTTTAATCTCAGTTGTTTGGGTTTAATCTCAGTTGTTTGGATTTAATATCAGTTGTTTGGATTTAATATCAGTTTGGGTTTAATCTGAGTTGTTTGGGTTTAACCTCAGTTGTTTGGATTTAATCTCAGTTGTTTGGGTTTAATCTCAGTTGTTTGGATTTAATATCAGTTGTTTGGATTTAATATCAGTTTGGGTTTAATCTCAGTTGTTTGGGTTTAACCTCAGTTGTTTGGGTTTAATCTCAGTTTGTTTGGATTTAATCTCAGTTGTTTGGGTTTAATCTCAGTTGTTTGGGTTTAATCTCAGTTGTTTGGATTTAATCTCAGTTGTTTGGATTTAATATCAGTTGTTTGGGTTTAATCTCAGTTTGGGTTTAATCTCAGTTGTTTGGGTTTAATCTCAGTTGTTTGGGTTTAATCTCAGTTTGGGTTTAATCTCAGTTGTTTGGGTTTAATCTCAGTTTGGGTTTAATCTCAGTTTGGGTTTAATATCAGTTGTTTGGATTTAATCTCAGTTGTTTGGGTTTAATCTCAGTTGTTTGAGTTTAATCTCAGTTGTTTGGGTTTAATCTCAGTTTGTTTGGGTTTAATCTCAGTTTGTTTGGGTTTAATCTCAGTTGTTTGGGTTTAATCTCAGTTGTTTGGGTTTAATCTCAGTTGTTTGGGTTTAATCTCAGTTGTTTGGGTTTAATCTCAGTTGTTTGGATTTAATATCAGTTGTTTGGGTTTAATCTCAGTTTGGGTTTAATCTCAGTTGTTTGGGTTTAATCTCAGTTGTTTGGGTTTAATCTCAGTTTGGGTTTAATCTCAGTTGTTTGGGTTTAATCTCAGTTTGGGTTTAATCTCAGTTTGGGTTTAATATCAGTTGTTTGGATTTAATCTCAGTTGTTTGGGTTTAATCTCAGTTGTTTGAGTTTAATCTCAGTTGTTTGGGTTTAATCTCAGTTTGTTTGGGTTTAATCTCAGTTGTTTGGATTTAATATCAGTTGTTTGGATTTAATATCAGTTGTTTGGGTTTAATCTCAGTTGTTTGGGTTTAATCTCAGTTGTTTGGGTTTAATCTCAGTTGTTTGGATTTAATATCAGTTGTTTGGATTTAATATCAGTTTGGGTTTAATCTCAGTTGTTTGGGTTTAACTTCAGTTGTTTGGGTTTAATCTCAGTTTGTTTGGATTTAATCTCAGTTGTTTGGGTTTAATCTCAGTTGTTTGGGTTTAATCTCAGTTGTTTGGATTTAATCTCAGTTGTTTGGGTTTAATCTCAGTTGTTTGGATTTAATATCAGTTGTTTGGGTTTAATCTCAGTTTGGGTTTAATCTCAGTTGTTTGGGTTTAATCTCAGTTGTTTGGGTTTAATCTCAGTTGTTTGGGTTTAATCTCAGTTGTTTGGGTTTAATCTCAGTTGTTTGGGTTTAATCTCAGTTGTTTGGATTTAATATCAGTTGTTTGGGTTTAATCTCAGTTGTTTGGATTTAATCTCAGTTGTTTGGATTTAATATCAGTTGTTTGGGTTTAATATCAGTTTGTTTGGATTTAATCTCAGTTGTTTGGATTTAATACCAGTTGTTTGGGTTTAATATCAGTTTGTTTGGATTTAATCTCAGTTGTTTGGATTTAATATCAGTTGTTTGGGTTTAATCTCAGTTTGTTTGGATTTAATCTCAGTTGTTTGGGTTTAATATCAGTTTGTTTGGATTTAATCTCAGTTGTTTGGATTTAATATCAGTTGTTTGGGTTTAATATCAGTTTGTTTGGATTTAATCTCAGTTGTTTGGATTTAATCTCAGTTGTTTGGGTTTAATATCAGTTTGTTTGGATTTAATCTCAGTTGTTTGGATTTAATATCAGTTGTTTGGGTTTAATCTCAGTTTGTTTGGATTTAATCTCAGTTGTTTGGATTTAATATCAGTTGTTTGGATTTAATATCAGTTGTTTGGATTTAATATCAGTTTGGGTTTAATCTCAGTTGTTTGGGTTTAATCTCAGTTGTTTGGGTTTAATCTCAGTTGTTTGGGTTTAATCTCAGTTGTTTGGGTTTAATCTCAGTTGTTTGGATTTAATATCAGTTGTTTGGGTTTAATCTCAGTTGTTTGGGTTTAATCTCAGTTGTTTGGGTTTAATCTCAGTTGTTTGGATTTAATATCAGTTGTTTGGATTTAATATCAGTTTGGGTTTAATCTCAGTTGTTTGGGTTTAACCTCAGTTGTTTGGATTTAATCTCAGTTGTTTGGGTTTAATCTCAGTTGTTTGGGTTTAATCTCAGTTGTTTGGGTTTAATCTCAGTTTGGATTTAATCTCAGTTGTTTGGATTTAATATCAGTTGTTTGGATTTAATATCAGTTTGGGTTTAATCTCAGTTGTTTGGGTTTAATCTCAGTTGTTTGGGTTTAATCTCAGTTGTTTGGGTTTAATCTCAGTTGTTTGGATTTAATATCAGTTGTTTGGGTTTAATCTCAGTTGTTTGGGTTTAATCTCAGTTGTTTGGATTTAATATCAGTTGTTTGGATTTAATATCAGTTTGGGTTTAATCTCAGTTGTTTGAGTTTAATCTCAGTTGTTTGGGTTTAATATCAGTTGTTTGGGTTTAATCTCAGTTGTTTGGGTTTAATCTCAGTTGTTTGGATTTAATATCAGTTGTTTGGATTTAATATCAGTTTGGGTTTAATCTCAGTTGTTTGGGTTTAACCTCAGTTGTTTGGATTTAATCTCAGTTTGTTTGGATTTAATCTCAGTTGTTTGGGTTTAATCTCAGTTGTTTGGGTTTAATCTCAGTTGTTTGGGTTTAATCTCAGTTGTTTGGATTTAATATCAGTTGTTTGGATTTAATATCAGTTTGGGTTTAATCTCAGTTGTTTGGGTTTAACCTCAGTTGTTTGGGTTTAATCTCAGTTTGTTTGGATTTAATCTCAGTTGTTTGGGTTTAATCTCAGTTGTTTGGGTTTAATCTCAGTTGTTTGGGTTTAATCTCAGTTGTTTGGATTTAATATCAGTTGTTTGGATTTAATATCAGTTTGGGTTTAATCTGAGTTGTTTGGGTTTAACCTCAGTTGTTTGGATTTAATCTCAGTTGTTTGGGTTTAATCTCAGTTGTTTGGATTTAATATCAGTTGTTTGGATTTAATATCAGTTTGGGTTTAACCTCAGTTGTTTGGGTTTAACCTCAGTTGTTTGGGTTTAATCTCAGTTTGTTTGGATTTAATCTCAGTTGTTTGGGTTTAATCTCAGTTGTTTGGGTTTAATCTCAGTTGTTTGGATTTAATCTCAGTTGTTTGGATTTAATATCAGTTGTTTGGGTTTAATCTCAGTTTGGGTTTAATCTCAGTTGTTTGGGTTTAATCTCAGTTGTTTGGGTTTAATCTCAGTTTGGGTTTAATCTCAGTTGTTTGGGTTTAATCTCAGTTTGGGTTTAATCTCAGTTTGGGTTTAATATCAGTTGTTTGGATTTAATCTCAGTTGTTTGGGTTTAATCTCAGTTGTTTGAGTTTAATCTCAGTTGTTTGGGTTTAATCTCAGTTTGTTTGGGTTTAATCTCAGTTTGTTTGGGTTTAATCTCAGTTGTTTGGGTTTAATCTCAGTTGTTTGGGTTTAATCTCAGTTGTTTGGGTTTAATCTCAGTTGTTTCGGTTTAATCTCAGTTGTTTGGATTTAATATCAGTTGTTTGGGTTTAATCTCAGTTTGGGTTTAATCTCAGTTGTTTGGGTTTAATCTCAGTTGTTTGGGTTTAATCTCAGTTTGGGTTTAATCTCAGTTGTTTGGGTTTAATCTCAGTTTGGGTTTAATCTCAGTTTGGGTTTAATATCAGTTGTTTGGATTTAATCTCAGTTGTTTGGGTTTAATCTCAGTTGTTTGAGTTTAATCTCAGTTGTTTGGGTTTAATCTCAGTTTGTTTGGGTTTAATCTCAGTTGTTTGGATTTAATATCAGTTGTTTGGATTTAATATCAGTTGTTTGGGTTTAATCTCAGTTGTTTGGGTTTAATCTCAGTTGTTTGGGTTTAATCTCAGTTGTTTGGATTTAATATCAGTTGTTTGGATTTAATATCAGTTTGGGTTTAATCTCAGTTGTTTGGGTTTAACTTCAGTTGTTTGGGTTTAATCTCAGTTTGTTTGGATTTAATCTCAGTTGTTTGGGTTTAATCTCAGTTGTTTGGGTTTAATCTCAGTTGTTTGGATTTAATCTCAGTTGTTTGGGTTTAATCTCAGTTGTTTGGATTTAATATCAGTTGTTTGGGTTTAATCTCAGTTTGGGTTTAATCTCAGTTGTTTGGGTTTAATCTCAGTTGTTTGGGTTTAATCTCAGTTGTTTGGGTTTAATCTCAGTTGTTTGGGTTTAATCTCAGTTGTTTGGGTTTAATCTCAGTTGTTTGGATTTAATATCAGTTGTTTGGGTTTAATCTCAGTTGTTTGGATTTAATCTCAGTTGTTTGGATTTAATATCAGTTGTTTGGGTTTAATATCAGTTTGTTTGGATTTAATCTCAGTTGTTTGGATTTAATATCAGTTGTTTGGGTTTAATATCAGTTTGTTTGGATTTAATCTCAGTTGTTTGAATTTAATATCAGTTGTTTGGGTTTAATCTCAGTTTGTTTGGATTTAATCTCAGTTGTTTGGGTTTAATATCAGTTTGTTTGGATTTAATCTCAGTTGTTTGGATTTAATATCAGTTGTTTGGGTTTAATATCAGTTTGTTTGGATTTAATCTCAGTTGTTTGGATTTAATCTCAGTTGTTTGGGTTTAATATCAGTTTGTTTGGATTTAATCTCAGTTGTTTGGATTTAATATCAGTTGTTTGGGTTTAATCTCAGTTTGTTTGGATTTAATCTCAGTTGTTTGGATTTAATATCAGTTGTTTGGATTTAATATCAGTTGTTTGGATTTAATATCAGTTTGGGTTTAATCTCAGTTGTTTGGGTTTAATCTCAGTTGTTTGGGTTTAATATCAGTTTGTTTGGATTTAATCTCAGTTGTTTGGATTTAATATCAGTTGTTTGGGTTTAATCTCAGTTTGTTTGGATTTAATCTCAGTTGTTTGGATTTAATATCAGTTGTTTGGATTTAATATCAGTTGTTTGGATTTAATATCAGTTTGGGTTTAATCTCAGTTGTTTGGGTTTAATCTCAGTTGTTTGGGTTTAATCTCAGTTGTTTGGGTTTAATCTCAGTTGTTTGGGTTTAATCTCAGTTGTTTGGATTTAATATCAGTTGTTTGGGTTTAATCTCAGTTGTTTGGGTTTAATCTCAGTTGTTTGGGTTTAATCTCAGTTGTTTGGATTTAATATCAGTTGTTTGGATTTAATATCAGTTTGGGTTTAATCTCAGTTGTTTGGGTTTAACCTCAGTTGTTTGGATTTAATCTCAGTTGTTTGGGTTTAATCTCAGTTGTTTGGGTTTAATCTCAGTTGTTTGGGTTTAATCTCAGTTTGGATTTAATCTCAGTTGTTTGGATTTAATATCAGTTGTTTGGATTTAATATCAGTTTGGGTTTAATCTCAGTTGTTTGGGTTTAATCTCAGTTGTTTGGGTTTAATCTCAGTTGTTTGGGTTTAATCTCAGTTGTTTGGATTTAATATCAGTTGTTTGGGTTTAATCTCAGTTGTTTGGGTTTAATCTCAGTTGTTTGGATTTAATATCAGTTGTTTGGATTTAATATCAGTTTGGGTTTAATCTCAGTTGTTTGAGTTTAATCTCAGTTGTTTGGGTTTAATATCAGTTGTTTGGGTTTAATCTCAGTTGTTTGGGTTTAATCTCAGTTGTTTGGATTTAATATCAGTTGTTTGGATTTAATATCAGTTTGGGTTTAATCTCAGTTGTTTGGGTTTAACCTCAGTTGTTTGGATTTAATCTCAGTTTGTTTGGATTTAATCTCAGTTGTTTGGGTTTAATCTCAGTTGTTTGGGTTTAATCTCAGTTGTTTGGGTTTAATCTCAGTTGTTTGGGTTTAATCTCAGTTGTTTGGATTTAATATCAGTTGTTTGGGTTTAATCTCAGTTGTTTGGGTTTAATCTCAGTTGTTTGGGTTTAATCTCAGTTGTTTGGATTTAATATCAGTTGTTTGGATTTAATATCAGTTTGGGTTTAATCTCAGTTGTTTGGGTTTAACCTCAGTTGTTTGGATTTAATCTCAGTTGTTTGGGTTTAATCTCAGTTGTTTGGGTTTAATCTCAGTTGTTTGGGTTTAATCTCAGTTTGGATTTAATCTCAGTTGTTTGGATTTAATATCAGTTGTTTGGATTTAATATCAGTTTGGGTTTAATCTCAGTTGTTTGGGTTTAATCTCAGTTGTTTGGGTTTAATCTCAGTTGTTTGGGTTTAATCTCAGTTGTTTGGATTTAATATCAGTTGTTTGGGTTTAATCTCAGTTGTTTGGGTTTAATCTCAGTTGTTTGGATTTAATATCAGTTGTTTGGATTTAATATCAGTTTGGGTTTAATCTCAGTTGTTTGAGTTTAATCTCAGTTGTTTGGGTTTAATATCAGTTGTTTGGGTTTAATCTCAGTTGTTTGGGTTTAATCTCAGTTGTTTGGATTTAATATCAGTTGTTTGGATTTAATATCAGTTTGGGTTTAATCTCAGTTGTTTGGGTTTAACCTCAGTTGTTTGGATTTAATCTCAGTTTGTTTGGATTTAATCTCAGTTGTTTGGGTTTAATCTCAGTTGTTTGGGTTTAATCTCAGTTGTTTGGGTTTAATCTCAGTTGTTTGGATTTAATATCAGTTGTTTGGATTTAATATCAGTTTGGGTTTAATCTCAGTTGTTTGGGTTTAACCTCAGTTGTTTGGGTTTAATCTCAGTTTGTTTGGATTTAATCTCAGTTGTTTGGGTTTAATCTCAGTTGTTTGGGTTTAATCTCAGTTGTTTGGGTTTAATCTCAGTTGTTTGGATTTAATATCAGTTGTTTGGATTTAATATCAGTTTGGGTTTAATCTGAGTTGTTTGGGTTTAACCTCAGTTGTTTGGATTTAATCTCAGTTGTTTGGGTTTAATCTCAGTTGTTTGGATTTAATATCAGTTGTTTGGATTTAATATCAGTTTGGGTTTAACCTCAGTTGTTTGGGTTTAACCTCAGTTGTTTGGGTTTAATCTCAGTTTGTTTGGATTTAATCTCAGTTGTTTGGGTTTAATCTCAGTTGTTTGGGTTTAATCTCAGTTGTTTGGATTTAATCTCAGTTGTTTGGATTTAATATCAGTTGTTTGGGTTTAATCTCAGTTTGGGTTTAATCTCAGTTGTTTGGGTTTAATCTCAGTTGTTTGGGTTTAATCTCAGTTTGGGTTTAATCTCAGTTGTTTGGGTTTAATCTCAGTTTGGGTTTAATCTCAGTTTGGGTTTAATATCAGTTGTTTGGATTTAATCTCAGTTGTTTGGGTTTAATCTCAGTTGTTTGAGTTTAATCTCAGTTGTTTGGGTTTAATCTCAGTTTGTTTGGGTTTAATCTCAGTTTGTTTGGGTTTAATCTCAGTTGTTTGGGTTTAATCTCAGTTGTTTGGGTTTAATCTCAGTTGTTTGGGTTTAATCTCAGTTGTTTCGGTTTAATCTCAGTTGTTTGGATTTAATATCAGTTGTTTGGGTTTAATCTCAGTTTGGGTTTAATCTCAGTTGTTTGGGTTTAATCTCAGTTGTTTGGGTTTAATCTCAGTTTGGGTTTAATCTCAGTTGTTTGGGTTTAATCTCAGTTTGGGTTTAATCTCAGTTTGGGTTTAATATCAGTTGTTTGGATTTAATCTCAGTTGTTTGGGTTTAATCTCAGTTGTTTGAGTTTAATCTCAGTTGTTTGGGTTTAATCTCAGTTTGTTTGGGTTTAATCTCAGTTGTTTGGATTTAATATCAGTTGTTTGGATTTAATATCAGTTGTTTGGGTTTAATCTCAGTTGTTTGGGTTTAATCTCAGTTGTTTGGGTTTAATCTCAGTTGTTTGGATTTAATATCAGTTGTTTGGATTTAATATCAGTTTGGGTTTAATCTCAGTTGTTTGGGTTTAACTTCAGTTGTTTGGGTTTAATCTCAGTTTGTTTGGATTTAATCTCAGTTGTTTGGGTTTAATCTCAGTTGTTTGGGTTTAATCTCAGTTGTTTGGATTTAATCTCAGTTGTTTGGGTTTAATCTCAGTTGTTTGGATTTAATATCAGTTGTTTGGGTTTAATCTCAGTTTGGGTTTAATCTCAGTTGTTTGGGTTTAATCTCAGTTGTTTGGGTTTAATCTCAGTTGTTTGGGTTTAATCTCAGTTGTTTGGGTTTAATCTCAGTTGTTTGGGTTTAATCTCAGTTGTTTGGATTTAATATCAGTTGTTTGGGTTTAATCTCAGTTGTTTGGATTTAATCTCAGTTGTTTGGATTTAATATCAGTTGTTTGGGTTTAATATCAGTTTGTTTGGATTTAATCTCAGTTGTTTGGATTTAATATCAGTTGTTTGGGTTTAATATCAGTTTGTTTGGATTTAATCTCAGTTGTTTGGATTTAATATCAGTTGTTTGGGTTTAATCTCAGTTTGTTTGGATTTAATCTCAGTTGTTTGGGTTTAATATCAGTTTGTTTGGATTTAATCTCAGTTGTTTGGATTTAATATCAGTTGTTTGGGTTTAATATCAGTTTGTTTGGATTTAATCTCAGTTGTTTGGATTTAATCTCAGTTGTTTGGGTTTAATATCAGTTTGTTTGGATTTAATCTCAGTTGTTTGGATTTAATATCAGTTGTTTGGGTTTAATCTCAGTTTGTTTGGATTTAATCTCAGTTGTTTGGATTTAATATCAGTTGTTTGGATTTAATATCAGTTGTTTGGATTTAATATCAGTTTGGGTTTAATCTCAGTTGTTTGGGTTTAATCTCAGTTGTTTGGGTTTAATATCAGTTTGTTTGGATTTAATCTCAGTTGTTTGGATTTAATATCAGTTGTTTGGGTTTAATCTCAGTTTGTTTGGATTTAATCTCAGTTGTTTGGATTTAATATCAGTTGTTTGGATTTAATATCAGTTGTTTGGATTTAATATCAGTTTGGGTTTAATCTCAGTTGTTTGGGTTTAATCTCAGTTGTTTGGGTTTAATCTCAGTTGTTTGGGTTTAATCTCAGTTGTTTGGGTTTAATCTCAGTTGTTTGGATTTAATATCAGTTGTTTGGGTTTAATCTCAGTTGTTTGGGTTTAATCTCAGTTGTTTGGGTTTAATCTCAGTTGTTTGGATTTAATATCAGTTGTTTGGATTTAATATCAGTTTGGGTTTAATCTCAGTTGTTTGGGTTTAACCTCAGTTGTTTGGATTTAATCTCAGTTGTTTGGGTTTAATCTCAGTTGTTTGGGTTTAATCTCAGTTGTTTGGGTTTAATCTCAGTTTGGATTTAATCTCAGTTGTTTGGATTTAATATCAGTTGTTTGGATTTAATATCAGTTTGGGTTTAATCTCAGTTGTTTGGGTTTAATCTCAGTTGTTTGGGTTTAATCTCAGTTGTTTGGGTTTAATCTCAGTTGTTTGGATTTAATATCAGTTGTTTGGGTTTAATCTCAGTTGTTTGGGTTTAATCTCAGTTGTTTGGATTTAATATCAGTTGTTTGGATTTAATATCAGTTTGGGTTTAATCTCAGTTGTTTGAGTTTAATCTCAGTTGTTTGGGTTTAATATCAGTTGTTTGGGTTTAATCTCAGTTGTTTGGGTTTAATCTCAGTTGTTTGGATTTAATATCAGTTGTTTGGATTTAATATCAGTTTGGGTTTAATCTCAGTTGTTTGGGTTTAACCTCAGTTGTTTGGATTTAATCTCAGTTTGTTTGGATTTAATCTCAGTTGTTTGGGTTTAATCTCAGTTGTTTGGGTTTAATCTCAGTTGTTTGGGTTTAATCTCAGTTGTTTGGATTTAATATCAGTTGTTTGGATTTAATATCAGTTTGGGTTTAATCTCAGTTGTTTGGGTTTAACCTCAGTTGTTTGGGTTTAATCTCAGTTTGTTTGGATTTAATCTCAGTTGTTTGGGTTTAATCTCAGTTGTTTGGGTTTAATCTCAGTTGTTTGGGTTTAATCTCAGTTGTTTGGATTTAATATCAGTTGTTTGGATTTAATATCAGTTTGGGTTTAATCTGAGTTGTTTGGGTTTAACCTCAGTTGTTTGGATTTAATCTCAGTTGTTTGGGTTTAATCTCAGTTGTTTGGATTTAATATCAGTTGTTTGGATTTAATATCAGTTTGGGTTTAACCTCAGTTGTTTGGGTTTAACCTCAGTTGTTTGGGTTTAATCTCAGTTTGTTTGGATTTAATCTCAGTTGTTTGGGTTTAATCTCAGTTGTTTGGGTTTAATCTCAGTTGTTTGGATTTAATCTCAGTTGTTTGGATTTAATATCAGTTGTTTGGGTTTAATCTCAGTTTGGGTTTAATCTCAGTTGTTTGGGTTTAATCTCAGTTGTTTGGGTTTAATCTCAGTTTGGGTTTAATCTCAGTTGTTTGGGTTTAATCTCAGTTTGGGTTTAATCTCAGTTTGGGTTTAATATCAGTTGTTTGGATTTAATCTCAGTTGTTTGGGTTTAATCTCAGTTGTTTGAGTTTAATCTCAGTTGTTTGGGTTTAATCTCAGTTTGTTTGGGTTTAATCTCAGTTTGTTTGGGTTTAATCTCAGTTGTTTGGGTTTAATCTCAGTTGTTTGGGTTTAATCTCAGTTGTTTGGGTTTAATCTCAGTTGTTTCGGTTTAATCTCAGTTGTTTGGATTTAATATCAGTTGTTTGGGTTTAATCTCAGTTTGGGTTTAATCTCAGTTGTTTGGGTTTAATCTCAGTTGTTTGGGTTTAATCTCAGTTTGGGTTTAATCTCAGTTGTTTGGGTTTAATCTCAGTTTGGGTTTAATCTCAGTTTGGGTTTAATATCAGTTGTTTGGATTTAATCTCAGTTGTTTGGGTTTAATCTCAGTTGTTTGAGTTTAATCTCAGTTGTTTGGGTTTAATCTCAGTTTGTTTGGGTTTAATCTCAGTTGTTTGGATTTAATATCAGTTGTTTGGATTTAATATCAGTTGTTTGGGTTTAATCTCAGTTGTTTGGGTTTAATCTCAGTTGTTTGGGTTTAATCTCAGTTGTTTGGATTTAATATCAGTTGTTTGGATTTAATATCAGTTTGGGTTTAATCTCAGTTGTTTGGGTTTAACTTCAGTTGTTTGGGTTTAATCTCAGTTTGTTTGGATTTAATCTCAGTTGTTTGGGTTTAATCTCAGTTGTTTGGGTTTAATCTCAGTTGTTTGGATTTAATCTCAGTTGTTTGGGTTTAATCTCAGTTGTTTGGATTTAATATCAGTTGTTTGGGTTTAATCTCAGTTTGGGTTTAATCTCAGTTGTTTGGGTTTAATCTCAGTTGTTTGGGTTTAATCTCAGTTGTTTGGGTTTAATCTCAGTTGTTTGGGTTTAATCTCAGTTGTTTGGGTTTAATCTCAGTTGTTTGGATTTAATATCAGTTGTTTGGGTTTAATCTCAGTTGTTTGGATTTAATCTCAGTTGTTTGGATTTAATATCAGTTGTTTGGGTTTAATATCAGTTTGTTTGGATTTAATCTCAGTTGTTTGGATTTAATATCAGTTGTTTGGGTTTAATATCAGTTTGTTTGGATTTAATCTCAGTTGTTTGGATTTAATATCAGTTGTTTGGGTTTAATCTCAGTTTGTTTGGATTTAATCTCAGTTGTTTGGGTTTAATATCAGTTTGTTTGGATTTAATCTCAGTTGTTTGGATTTAATATCAGTTGTTTGGGTTTAATATCAGTTTGTTTGGATTTAATCTCAGTTGTTTGGATTTAATCTCAGTTGTTTGGGTTTAATATCAGTTTGTTTGGATTTAATCTCAGTTGTTTGGATTTAATATCAGTTGTTTGGGTTTAATCTCAGTTTGTTTGGATTTAATCTCAGTTGTTTGGATTTAATATCAGTTGTTTGGATTTAATATCAGTTGTTTGGATTTAATATCAGTTTGGGTTTAATCTCAGTTGTTTGGGTTTAATCTCAGTTGTTTGGGTTTAATCTCAGTTGTTTGGGTTTAATCTCAGTTGTTTGGGTTTAATCTCAGTTGTTTGGATTTAATATCAGTTGTTTGGGTTTAATCTCAGTTGTTTGGGTTTAATCTCAGTTGTTTGGGTTTAATCTCAGTTGTTTGGATTTAATATCAGTTGTTTGGATTTAATATCAGTTTGGGTTTAATCTCAGTTGTTTGGGTTTAACCTCAGTTGTTTGGATTTAATCTCAGTTGTTTGGGTTTAATCTCAGTTGTTTGGGTTTAATCTCAGTTGTTTGGGTTTAATCTCAGTTTGGATTTAATCTCAGTTGTTTGGATTTAATATCAGTTGTTTGGATTTAATATCAGTTTGGGTTTAATCTCAGTTGTTTGGGTTTAATCTCAGTTTGGGTTTAATCTCAGTTGTTTGGGTTTAATCTCAGTTGTTTGGGTTTAATCTCAGTTTGGGTTTAATCTCAGTTGTTTGGGTTTAATCTCAGTTTGGGTTTAATCTCAGTTTGGGTTTAATATCAGTTGTTTGGATTTAATCTCAGTTGTTTGGGTTTAATCTCAGTTGTTTGAGTTTAATCTCAGTTGTTTGGGTTTAATCTCAGTTTGTTTGGGTTTAATCTCAGTTTGTTTGGGTTTAATCTCAGTTGTTTGGGTTTAATCTCAGTTGTTTGGGTTTAATCTCAGTTGTTTGGGTTTAATCTCAGTTGTTTGGGTTTAATCTCAGTTGTTTGGATTTAATATCAGTTGTTTGGGTTTAATCTCAGTTTGGGTTTAATCTCAGTTGTTTGGGTTTAATCTCAGTTGTTTGGGTTTAATCTCAGTTTGGGTTTAATCTCAGTTGTTTGGGTTTAATCTCAGTTTGGGTTTAATCTCAGTTTGGGTTTAATATCAGTTGTTTGGATTTAATCTCAGTTGTTTGGGTTTAATCTCAGTTGTTTGAGTTTAATCTCAGTTGTTTGGGTTTAATCTCAGTTTGTTTGGGTTTAATCTCAGTTGTTTGGATTTAATATCAGTTGTTTGGATTTAATATCAGTTGTTTGGGTTTAATCTCAGTTGTTTGGGTTTAATCTCAGTTGTTTGGGTTTAATCTCAGTTGTTTGGATTTAATATCAGTTGTTTGGATTTAATATCAGTTTGGGTTTAATCTCAGTTGTTTGGGTTTAACTTCAGTTGTTTGGGTTTAATCTCAGTTTGTTTGGATTTAATCTCAGTTGTTTGGGTTTAATCTCAGTTGTTTGGGTTTAATCTCAGTTGTTTGGATTTAATCTCAGTTGTTTGGGTTTAATCTCAGTTGTTTGGATTTAATATCAGTTGTTTGGGTTTAATCTCAGTTTGGGTTTAATCTCAGTTGTTTGGGTTTAATCTCAGTTGTTTGGGTTTAATCTCAGTTGTTTGGGTTTAATCTCAGTTGTTTGGGTTTAATCTCAGTTGTTTGGGTTTAATCTCAGTTGTTTGGATTTAATATCAGTTGTTTGGGTTTAATCTCAGTTGTTTGGATTTAATCTCAGTTGTTTGGATTTAATATCAGTTGTTTGGGTTTAATATCAGTTTGTTTGGATTTAATCTCAGTTGTTTGGATTTAATATCAGTTGTTTGGGTTTAATATCAGTTTGTTTGGATTTAATCTCAGTTGTTTGGATTTAATATCAGTTGTTTGGGTTTAATCTCAGTTTGTTTGGATTTAATCTCAGTTGTTTGGGTTTAATATCAGTTTGTTTGGATTTAATCTCAGTTGTTTGGATTTAATATCAGTTGTTTGGGTTTAATATCAGTTTGTTTGGATTTAATCTCAGTTGTTTGGATTTAATCTCAGTTGTTTGGGTTTAATATCAGTTTGTTTGGATTTAATCTCAGTTGTTTGGATTTAATATCAGTTGTTTGGGTTTTATCTCAGTTTGTTTGGATTTAATCTCAGTTGTTTGGATTTAATATCAGTTGTTTGGATTTAATATCAGTTGTTTGGATTTAATATCAGTTTGGGTTTAATCTCAGTTGTTTGGGTTTAATCTCAGTTGTTTGGGTTTAATCTCAGTTGTTTGGGTTTAATCTCAGTTGTTTGGGTTTAATCTCAGTTGTTTGGATTTAATATCAGTTGTGTGGGTTTAATCTCAGTTGTTTGGGTTTCATCTCAGTTGTTTGGGTTTAATCCCAGTTGTTTGGATTTAATATCAGTTGTTTGGATTTAATATCAGTTTGGGTTTAATCTCAGTTGTTTGGGTTTAACCTCAGTTGTTTGGATTTAATCTCAGTTGTTTGGGTTTAATCTCAGTTGTTTGGGTTTAATCTCAGTTGTTTGGGTTTAATCTCAGTTTGGATTTAATCTCAGTTGTTTGGATTTAATATCAGTTGTTTGGATTTAATATCAGTTTGGGTTTAATCTCAGTTGTTTGGGTTTAATCTCAGTTGTTTGGGTTTAATCTCAGTTGTTTGGGTTTAATCTCAGTTGTTTGGATTTAATATCAGTTGTTTGGGTTTAATCTCAGTTGTTTGGGTTTAATCTCAGTTGTTTGGATTTAATATCAGTTGTTTGGATTTAATATCAGTTTGGGTTTAATCTCAGTTGTTTGAGTTTAATCTCAGTTGTTTGGGTTTAATATCAGTTGTTTGGGTTTAATCTCAGTTGTTTGGGTTTAATCTCAGTTGTTTGGATTTAATATCAGTTGTTTGGATTTAATATCAGTTTGGGTTTAATCTCAGTTGTTTGGGTTTAACCTCAGTTGTTTGGATTTAATCTCAGTTTGTTTGGATTTAATCTCAGTTGTTTGGGTTTAATCTCAGTTGTTTGGGTTTAATCTCAGTTGTTTGGGTTTAATCTCAGTTGTTTGGATTTAATATCAGTTGTTTGGATTTAATATCAGTTTGGGTTTAATCTCAGTTGTTTGGGTTTAACCTCAGTTGTTTGGATTTAATCTCAGTTGTTTGGGTTTAATCTCAGTTGTTTGGGTTTAATCTCAGTTGTTTGGATTTAATATCAGTTGTTTGGATTTAATATCAGTTTGGGTTTAATCTCAGTTGTTTGGGTTTAACCTCAGTTGTTTGGGTTTAATCTCAGTTTGTTTGGATTTAATCTCAGTTGTTTGGGTTTAATCTCAGTTGTTTGGGTTTAATCTCAGTTGTTTGGGTTTAATCTCAGTTGTTTGGATTTAATATCAGTTGTTTGGATTTAATATCAGTTTGGGTTTAATCTGAGTTGTTTGGGTTTAACCTCAGTTGTTTGGATTTAATCTCAGTTGTTTGGGTTTAATCTCAGTTGTTTGGATTTAATATCAGTTGTTTGGATTTAATATCAGTTTGGGTTTAATCTCAGTTGTTTGGGTTTAACCTCAGTTGTTTGGGTTTAATCTCAGTTTGTTTGGATTTAATCTCAGTTGTTTGGGTTTAATCTCCGTTGTTTGGGTTTAATCTCAGTTGTTTGGATTTAATCTCAGTTGTTTGGATTTAATATCAGTTGTTTGGGTTTAATCTCAGTTTGGGTTTAATCTCAGTTGTTTGGGTTTAATCTCAGTTGTTTGGGTTTAATCTCAGTTTGGGTTTAATCTCAGTTGTTTGGGTTTAATCTCAGTTTGGGTTTAATCTCAGTTTGGGTTTAATATCAGTTGTTTGGATTTAATCTCAGTTGTTTGGGTTTAATCTCAGTTGTTTGAGTTTAATCTCAGTTGTTTGGGTTTAATCTCAGTTTGTTTGGGTTTAATCTCAGTTGTTTGGATTTAATATCAGTTGTTTGGATTTAATATCAGTTGTTTGGGTTTAATCTCAGTTGTTTGGGTTTAATCTCAGTTGTTTGGGTTTAATCTCAGTTGTTTGGATTTAATATCAGTTGTTTGGATTTAATATCAGTTTGGGTTTAATCTCAGTTGTTTGGGTTTAACTTCAGTTGTTTGGGTTTAATCTCAGTTTGTTTGGATTTAATCTCAGTTGTTTGGGTTTAATCTCAGTTGTTTGGGTTTAATCTCAGTTGTTTGGATTTAATCTCAGTTGTTTGGGTTTAATCTCAGTTGTTTGGATTTAATATCAGTTGTTTGGGTTTAATCTCAGTTTGGGTTTAATCTCAGTTGTTTGGGTTTAATCTCAGTTGTTTGGGTTTAATCTCAGTTGTTTGGGTTTAATCTCAGTTGTTTGGGTTTAATCTCAGTTGTTTGGGTTTAATCTCAGTTGTTTGGATTTAATATCAGTTGTTTGGGTTTAATCTCAGTTGTTTGGATTTAATCTCAGTTGTTTGGATTTAATATCAGTTGTTTGGGTTTAATATCAGTTTGTTTGGATTTAATCTCAGTTGTTTGGATTTAATATCAGTTGTTTGGGTTTAATATCAGTTTGTTTGGATTTAATCTCAGTTGTTTGGATTTAATATCAGTTGTTTGGGTTTAATCTCAGTTTGTTTGGATTTAATCTCAGTTGTTTGGGTTTAATATCAGTTTGTTTGGATTTAATCTCAGTTGTTTGGATTTAATATCAGTTGTTTGGGTTTAATATCAGTTTGTTTGGATTTAATCTCAGTTGTTTGGATTTAATCTCAGTTGTTTGGGTTTAATATCAGTTTGTTTGGATTTAATCTCAGTTGTTTGGATTTAATATCAGTTGTTTGGGTTTTATCTCAGTTTGTTTGGATTTAATCTCAGTTGTTTGGATTTAATATCAGTTGTTTGGATTTAATATCAGTTGTTTGGATTTAATATCAGTTTGGGTTTAATCTCAGTTGTTTGGGTTTAATCTCAGTTGTTTGGGTTTAATCTCAGTTGTTTGGGTTTAATCTCAGTTGTTTGGGTTTAATCTCAGTTGTTTGGATTTAATATCAGTTGTTTGGGTTTAATCTCAGTTGTTTGGGTTTAATCTCAGTTGTTTGGGTTTAATCCCAGTTGTTTGGATTTAATATCAGTTGTTTGGATTTAATATCAGTTTGGGTTTAATCTCAGTTGTTTGGGTTTAACCTCAGTTGTTTGGATTTAATCTCAGTTGTTTGGGTTTAATCTCAGTTGTTTGGGTTTAATCTCAGTTGTTTGGGTTTAATCTCAGTTTGGATTTAATCTCAGTTGTTTGGATTTAATATCAGTTGTTTGGATTTAATATCAGTTTGGGTTTAATCTCAGTTGTTTGGGTTTAATCTCAGTTGTTTGGGTTTAATCTCAGTTGTTTGGGTTTAATCTCAGTTGTTTGGATTTAATATCAGTTGTTTGGGTTTAATCTCAGTTGTTTGGGTTTAATCTCAGTTGTTTGGATTTAATATCAGTTGTTTGGATTTAATATCAGTTTGGGTTTAATCTCAGTTGTTTGAGTTTAATCTCAGTTGTTTGGGTTTAATATCAGTTGTTTGGGTTTAATCTCAGTTGTTTGGGTTTAATCTCAGTTGTTTGGATTTAATATCAGTTGTTTGGATTTAATATCAGTTTGGGTTTAATCTCAGTTGTTTGGGTTTAACCTCAGTTGTTTGGATTTAATCTCAGTTTGTTTGGATTTAATCTCAGTTGTTTGGGTTTAATCTCAGTTGTTTGGGTTTAATCTCAGTTGTTTGGGTTTAATCTCAGTTGTTTGGATTTAATATCAGTTGTTTGGATTTAATATCAGTTTGGGTTTAATCTCAGTTGTTTGGGTTTAACCTCAGTTGTTTGGATTTAATCTCAGTTGTTTGGGTTTAATCTCAGTTGTTTGGGTTTAATCTCAGTTGTTTGGATTTAATATCAGTTGTTTGGATTTAATATCAGTTTGGGTTTAATCTCAGTTGTTTGGGTTTAACCTCAGTTGTTTGGGTTTAATCTCAGTTTGTTTGGATTTAATCTCAGTTGTTTGGGTTTAATCTCAGTTGTTTGGGTTTAATCTCAGTTGTTTGGGTTTAATCTCAGTTGTTTGGATTTAATATCAGTTGTTTGGATTTAATATCAGTTTGGGTTTAATCTGAGTTGTTTGGGTTTAACCTCAGTTGTTTGGATTTAATCTCAGTTGTTTGGGTTTAATCTCAGTTGTTTGGATTTAATATCAGTTGTTTGGATTTAATATCAGTTTGGGTTTAATCTCAGTTGTTTGGGTTTAACCTCAGTTGTTTGGGTTTAATCTCAGTTTGTTTGGATTTAATCTCAGTTGTTTGGGTTTAATCTCCGTTGTTTGGGTTTAATCTCAGTTGTTTGGATTTAATCTCAGTTGTTTGGATTTAATATCAGTTGTTTGGGTTTAATCTCAGTTTGGGTTTAATCTCAGTTGTTTGGGTTTAATCTCAGTTGTTTGGGTTTAATCTCAGTTTGGGTTTAATCTCAGTTGTTTGGGTTTAATCTCAGTTTGGGTTTAATCTCAGTTTGGGTTTAATATCAGTTGTTTGGATTTAATCTCAGTTGTTTGGGTTTAATCTCAGTTGTTTGAGTTTAATCTCAGTTGTTTGGGTTTAATCTCAGTTTGTTTGGGTTTAATCTCAGTTTGTTTGGGTTTAATCTCAGTTGTTTGGGTTTAATCTCAGTTGTTTGGGTTTAATCTCAGTTGTTTGGGTTTAATCTCAGTTGTTTGGGTTTAATCTCAGTTGTTTGGATTTAATATCAGTTGTTTGGGTTTAATCTCAGTTTGGGTTTAATCTCAGTTGTTTGGGTTTAATCTCAGTTGTTTGGGTTTAATCTCAGTTTGGGTTTAATCTCAGTTGTTTGGGTTTAATCTCAGTTTGGGTTTAATCTCAGTTTGGGTTTAATATCAGTTGTTTGGATTTAATCTCAGTTGTTTGGGTTTAATCTCAGTTGTTTGAGTTTAATCTCAGTTGTTTGGGTTTAATCTCAGTTTGTTTGGGTTTAATCTCAGTTGTTTGGATTTAATATCAGTTGTTTGGATTTAATATCAGTTGTTTGGATTTAATATCAGTTGTTTGGGTTTAATCTCAGTTGTTTGGGTTTAATCTCAGTTGTTTGGGTTTAATCTCAGTTGTTTGGATTTAATATCAGTTGTTTGGATTTAATATCAGTTTGGGTTTAATCTCAGTTGTTTGGGTTTAACTTCAGTTGTTTGGGTTTAATCTCAGTTTGTTTGGATTTAATCTCAGTTGTTTGGGTTTAATCTCAGTTGTTTGGGTTTAATCTCAGTTGTTTGGATTTAATCTCAGTTGTTTGGGTTTAATCTCAGTTGTTTGGATTTAATATCAGTTGTTTGGGTTTAATCTCAGTTTGGGTTTAATCTCAGTTGTTTGGGTTTAATCTCAGTTGTTTGGGTTTAATCTCAGTTTGGGTTTAATCTCAGTTGTTTGGGTTTAATCTCAGTTTGGGTTTAATCTCAGTTTGGGTTTAATCTCAGTTGTTTGGATTTAATCTCAGTTGTTTGGGTTTAATCTCAGTTGTTTGAGTTTAATCTCAGTTGTTTGGGTTTAATCTCAGTTTGTTTGGGTTTAATCTCAGTTGTTTGGGTTTAATCTCAGTTGTTTGGGTTTAATCTGAGTTTGGATTTAATATCAGTTGTTTGGGTTTAATCTCAGTTGTTTGGGTTTAATCTCTGTTGTTTGGGTTTAATCTCAGTTGTTTGGGTTTAATCTCAGTTGTTTGGATTTAATATCAGTTGTTTGGGTTTAATCTCAGTTGTTTGGGTTTAATCTCAGTTGTTTGGGTTTAATCTCAGTTTGGATTTAATCTCAGTTGTTTGGATTTAATATCAGTTGTTTGGGTTTAATCTCAGTTGTTTGGATTTAATTTCATTTGCTTGGGTTTAATCTCAGTTGTTTGGGTTTAATATCAGTTGTTTGGGTTTAATCTCAGTTTGTTTGGGTTTAATATCAGTTGTTTGGATTTAATCTCAGTTTGTTTGGGTTTAATATCAGTTGTTTCGATTTAATATCAGTTGTTTGGGTTTAATCTCAGTTGTTTGGGTTTAATCTCAGTTTGGATTTAATATCAGTTGTTTGGGTTTAATCTCAGTTGGTTTGGTTTAATATCAGTTGTTTGGGTTTAATCTCAGTTTGGGTTTAATCTCAGTTGGTTGGGTTTAATCTCAGTTGTTTGGGTTTAATCTCAGTTGTTTGGGTTTAATCTCAGTTTGGATTTAATCTCAGTTGTTTGGATTTAATATCAGTTGTTTGGGTTTAATCTCAGTTGTTTGGATTTAATTTCAGTTGCTTGGGTTTAATCCCAGTTGTTTGGGTTTAATATCAGTTGTTTGGGTTTAATCTCAGTTTGTTTGGGTTTAATATCAGTTGTTTGGATTTAATCTCAGTTTGTTTGGGTTTAATATCAGTTGTTTGGGTTTAATCTCAGTTTGTTTGGGTTTAATATCAGTTGTTTGGGTTTAATCTCAGTTTGTTTGGGTTTAATATCAGTTGTTTGGGTTTAATATCAGTTGTTTGGGTTTAATCTCAGTTGTTTGGGTTTAATCTCAGTTTGGATTTAATCTCAGTTGTTTGGATTTAATATCAGTTGTTTGGGTTTAATCTCAGTTGTTTGGATTTAATTTCAGTTGTTTGGGTTTAATCTCAGTTGTTTGGGTTTAATCTCAGTTGTTTGGATTTAATATCAGTTGTTTGGATTTAATATCAGTTTGGGTTTAATCTCAGTTGTTTGGGTTTAACCTCAGTTGTTTGGGTTTAATCTCAGTTTGTTTGGATTTAATCTCAGTTGTTTGGGTTTAATCTCCGTTGTTTGGGTTTAATCTCAGTTGTTTGGATTTAATCTCAGTTGTTTGGATTTAATATCAGTTGTTTGGGTTTAATCTCAGTTTGGGTTTAATCTCAGTTGTTTGGGTTTAATCTCAGTTGTTTGGGTTTAATCTCAGTTTGGGTTTAATCTCAGTTGTTTGGGTTTAATCTCAGTTTGGGTTTAATCTCAGTTTGGGTTTAATATCAGTTGTTTGGATTTAATCTCAGTTGTTTGGGTTTAATCTCAGTTGTTTGAGTTTAATCTCAGTTGTTTGGGTTTAATCTCAGTTTGTTTGGGTTTAATCTCAGTTTGTTTGGGTTTAATCTCAGTTGTTTGGGTTTAATCTCAGTTGTTTGGGTTTAATCTCAGTTGTTTGGGTTTAATCTCAGTTGTTTGGGTTTAATCTCAGTTGTTTGGATTTAATATCAGTTGTTTGGGTTTAATCTCAGTTTGGGTTTAATCTCAGTTGTTTGGGTTTAATCTCAGTTGTTTGGGTTTAATCTCAGTTTGGGTTTAATCTCAGTTGTTTGGGTTTAATCTCAGTTTGGGTTTAATCTCAGTTTGGGTTTAATATCAGTTGTTTGGATTTAATCTCAGTTGTTTGGGTTTAATCTCAGTTGTTTGAGTTTAATCTCAGTTGTTTGGGTTTAATCTCAGTTTGTTTGGGTTTAATCTCAGTTGTTTGGATTTAATATCAGTTGTTTGGATTTAATATCAGTTGTTTGGATTTAATATCAGTTGTTTGGGTTTAATCTCAGTTGTTTGGGTTTAATCTCAGTTGTTTGGGTTTAATCTCAGTTGTTTGGATTTAATATCAGTTGTTTGGATTTAATATCAGTTTGGGTTTAATCTCAGTTGTTTGGGTTTAACTTCAGTTGTTTGGGTTTAATCTCAGTTTGTTTGGATTTAATCTCAGTTGTTTGGGTTTAATCTCAGTTGTTTGGGTTTAATCTCAGTTGTTTGGATTTAATCTCAGTTGTTTGGGTTTAATCTCAGTTGTTTGGATTTAATATCAGTTGTTTGGGTTTAATCTCAGTTTGGGTTTAATCTCAGTTGTTTGGGTTTAATCTCAGTTGTTTGGGTTTAATCTCAGTTTGGGTTTAATCTCAGTTGTTTGGGTTTAATCTCAGTTTGGGTTTAATCTCAGTTTGGGTTTAATCTCAGTTGTTTGGATTTAATCTCAGTTGTTTGGGTTTAATCTCAGTTGTTTGAGTTTAATCTCAGTTGTTTGGGTTTAATCTCAGTTTGTTTGGGTTTAATCTCAGTTGTTTGGGTTTAATCTCAGTTGTTTGGGTTTAATCTGAGTTTGGATTTAATATCAGTTGTTTGGGTTTAATCTCAGTTGTTTGGGTTTAATCTCTGTTGTTTGGGTTTAATCTCAGTTGTTTGGGTTTAATCTCAGTTGTTTGGATTTAATATCAGTTGTTTGGGTTTAATCTCAGTTGTTTGGGTTTAATCTCAGTTGTTTGGGTTTAATCTCAGTTTGGATTTAATCTCAGTTGTTTGGATTTAATATCAGTTGTTTGGGTTTAATCTCAGTTGTTTGGATTTAATTTCATTTGCTTGGGTTTAATCTCAGTTGTTTGGGTTTAATATCAGTTGTTTGGGTTTAATCTCAGTTTGTTTGGGTTTAATATCAGTTGTTTGGATTTAATCTCAGTTTGTTTGGGTTTAATATCAGTTGTTTCGATTTAATATCAGTTGTTTGGGTTTAATCTCAGTTGTTTGGGTTTAATCTCAGTTTGGATTTAATATCAGTTGTTTGGGTTTAATCTCAGTTGGTTGGGTTTAATATCAGTTGTTTGGGTTTAATCTCAGTTTGGGTTTAATCTCAGTTGGTTGGGTTTAATCTCAGTTGTTTGGGTTTAATCTCAGTTGTTTGGGTTTAATCTCAGTTTGGATTTAATCTCAGTTGTTTGGATTTAATATCAGTTGTTTGGGTTTAATCTCAGTTGTTTGGATTTAATTTCAGTTGCTTGGGTTTAATATCAGTTGTTTGGGTTTAATCTCAGTTTGTTTGGGTTTAATATCAGTTGTTTGGGTTTAATATCAGTTGTTTGGGTTTAATCTCAGTTGTTTGGGTTTAATCTCAGTTTGGATTTAATCTCAGTTGTTTGGATTTAATATCAGTTGTTTGGGTTTAATCTCAGTTGTTTGGATTTAATTTCAGTTGTTTGGGTTTAATCTCAGTTGTTTGGGTTTAATATCAGTTGTTTGGGTTTAATCTCAGTTGTTTGGATTTAATCTCAGTTGTTTGGGTTTAATCTCAGTTGTTTGGGTTTAATCTCAGTTGTTTGGGTTTAATATCAGTTGTTTGGGTTTAATCTCAGTTGTTTGGGTTTAATATCAGTTGTTTGGGTTTAATCTCAGTTGTTTGGATTTAATCTCAGTTGTTTGGGTTTAATCTCAGTTGTTTGGGTTTAATATCAGTTGTTTGGGTTTAATCTCAGTTTGTTTGGGTTTAATATCAGTTGTTTGGGTTGAATCTCAGTTTGTTTGGGTTTAATCTCAGTTGTTTGGATTTAATCTCAGTTGTTTGGGTTTAATCTCAGTTTGGATTTAATATCAGTTGTTTGGGTTTAATCTCAGTTGTTTGAATTTAATATCAGTTGTTTGGGTTTAATATCAGTTGTTTGGATTTAATATCAGTTGTTTGGATTTAATCTCAGTTGTTTGGATTTATTCTCAGTTGTTTGGATTTAATCTCAGTTGTTTGGGTTTAATATCAGTTGTTTGGGTTTAATATCAGTTGTTTGGATTTAATCTCAGTTGTTTGGATTTATTCTCAGTTGTTTGGATTTAATATCAGTTGTTTGGGTTTAATCTCAGTTGTTTGGATTTAATATCAGTTGTTTGGGTTTAATATCAGTTGTTTGGATTTAATATCAGTTGTTTGGGTTTAATATCAGTTGTTTGGATTTAATCTCAGTTGTTTGGATTTAATATCAGTTGTTTGGGTTTAATATCAGTTGTTTGGATTTAATATCAGTTGTTTGGATTTAATCTCAGTTGTTTGGGTTTAATATCAGTTGTTTGGGTTTAATATCAGTTGTTTGGGTTTAATATCAGTTGTTTGGGTTTAATATCAGTTGTTTGGATTTAATCTCAGTTGTTTGGATTTAATATCAGTTGTTTGGGTTTAATATCAGTTGTTTGGGTTTAATCTCAGTTGTTTGGGTTTAATTTCAGTTCTTTGGATTTAATATCAGTTGTTTGGGTTTAATATCAGTTGTTTGGATTTAATATCAGTTGTTTGGGTTTAATATCAGTTGTTTGGATTTAATCTCAGTTGTTTGGGTTTAATATCAGTTGTTTGGGTTTAATATCAGTTGTTTGGGTTTAATCTCAGTTGTTTGGGTTTAATATCAGTTGTTTGGATTTAATCTCAGTTGTTTGGATTTAATATCAGTTGTTTGGGTTTAATCTCAGTTGTTTGTTTTAATCTCAGTTGTTTGGGTTTAATCTCAGTTGTTTGGGTTTAATCTCAGTTGTTTGGGTTTAATATCAGTTGTTTGGATTTAATCTCAGTTGTTTGGATTTAATCTCAGTTGTTTGGATTTAATATCAGTTGTTTGGATTTAATCTCAGTTGTTTGGATTTAATCTCAGTTGTTTGGATTAAATCTCAGTTGTTTGGATTTAATATCAGTTGTTTGGGTTTAATCTCAGTTGTTTGGGTTTAATCTCAGTTGTTTGGGTTTAATCTCAGTTGTTTGTATTTAATATCAGTTGTTTGGGTTTAATCTCAGTTGTTTGGATTTAATCTCAGTTGTTTGGATTTAATCTCAGTTGTTTGGGTTTAATCTCAGTTGTTTGGATTTAATCTCAGTTGTTTGGATTTAATCTCAGTTGTTTGGGTTTAATCTCAGTTGTTTGGGTTTAATATCAGTTGTTTGGATTTAATCTCAGTTGTTTGGATTTAATCTCAGTTGTTTGGGTTTAATCTCAGTTGTTTGGGTTTAATCTCAGTTGTTTGGGTTGAATATCAGTTGTTTGGATTTAATCTCAGTTGTTTGGATTTAATCTCAGTTGTTTGGGTTTAATCTCAGTTGTTTGGGTTTAATCTCAGTTGTTTGGATTTAATCTCAGTTGTTTGGATTTAATCTCAGTTGTTTGGGTTTAATCTCAGTTGTTTGGGTTTAATCTCAGTTGTTTGGATTTAATCTCAGTTGTTTGGGTTTAATATCAGTTGTTTGGGTTTAATCTCAGTTGTTTGGATTTAATCTCAGTTGTTTGGATTTAATCTCAGTTGTTTGGATTTAATATCAGTTGTTTGGATTTAATCTCAGTTGTTTGGATTTAATCTCAGTTGTTTGGATTTAATATCAGTTGTTTGGGTTTAATCTCAGTTGTTTGGATTTAATCTCAGTTGTTTGGGTTTAATCTCAGTTGTTTGGGTTTAATCTCAGTTGTTTGGTTTTAATATCAGTTGTTTGGATTTAATCTCAGTTGTTTGGATTTAATCTCAGTTGTTTGGGTTTAAACTCAGTTGTTTGGGTTTAATCTCAGTTGTTTGGGTTTAATCTCAGTTGTTTGGATTTAATCTCAGTTATTTGGGTTTAATCTCAGTTGTTTGCGTTTAATATCAGTTGTTTGGGTTTAATCTCAGTTGTTTGGGTTTAATCTCAGTTGTTTGGGTTTAATCTCAGTTGTTTGGATTTAATATCAGTTGTTTGGATTTAATCTCAGTTGTTTGGGTTTAATCTCAGTTGTTTGGGTTTAATCTCAGTTGTTTGGGTTTAATCTCAGTTTGGATTTAATATCAGTTGTTTGGGTTTAATCTCAGTTGTTTGGATTTAATATCAGTTGTTTGGGTTTAATATCAGTTGTTTGGGTTTAATATCAGTTGTTTGGATTTAATCTCAGTTGTTTGGGTTTAATATCAGTTGTTTGGGTTTAATATCAGTTGTTTGGGTTTAATATCAGTTGTTTGGATTTAATCTCAGTTGTTTGGGTTTAATATCAGTTGTTTGGATTTAATCTCAGTTGTTTGGGTTTAATCTCAGTTGTTTGGGTTTAATATCAGTTGTTTGGATTTAATCTCAGTTTGGATTTAATCTCAGTTGTTTGGGTTTAATCTCAGTTGTTTGGGTTTAATCTCAGTTGTTTGGATTTAATCTCAGTTGTTTGGGTTTAATCTCAGTTGTTTGGGTTTAATATCAGTTGTTTGGATTTAATCTCAGTTGTTTGGGTTTAATATCAGTTGTTTGGATTTAATCTCAGTTGTTTGGATTTAATATCAGTTGTTTGGGTTTAATCTCAGTTGTTTGGGTTTAATCTCAGTTGTTTGGGTTTAATCTCAGTTGTTTGGATTTAATCTCAGTTGTTTGGGTTTAATCTCAGTTGTTTGGGTTTAATATCAGTTGTTTGGATTTAATCTCAGTTGTTTGGATTTGATATCAGTTGTTTAGGTTTAATCTCAGTTGTTTGGGTTTAATCTCAGTTGTTTGGGTTTAATCTCAGTTTGGATTTAATATCAGTTGTTTGGGTTTAATCTCAGTTGTTTGGATTTAATATCAGTTGTTTGGGTTTAATCTCAGTTGTTTGGGTTTAATCTCAGTTTGGATTTAATATCAGTTGTTTGGGTTTAATCTCAGTTTGGGTTTAATCTCAGTTGTTTGGATTTAATCTCAGTCGTTTGGGTTTAATCTCAGTTGTTTGGGTTTAATCTCAGTTGTTTGGGTTTAATATCAGTTGTTTGGGTTTAATATCAGTTGTTTGGGTTTAATCTCAGTTGTTTGGGTTTAATCTCAGTTTGGATTTAATATCAGTTGTTTGGGTTTAATCTCAGTTGTTTGGGTTTAATCTCAGTTGTTTGGATTTAATCTCAGTCGTTTGGGTTTAATCTCAGTTGTTTGGGTTTAATCTCAGTTGTTTGGGTTTAATCTCAGTTGTTTGGGTTTAATATCAGTTGTTTGGGTTTAATATCAGTTGTTTGGATTTAATATCAGTTGTTTGGGTTTAATATCAGTTGTTTGGATTTAATATCAGTTGTTTGGGTTTAATATCAGTTGTTTGGATTTAATTTCAGTTGTTTGGGTTTAATCTCAGTTGTTTGGATTTAATCTCAGTTGTTTGTTTTAATCTCAGTTGTTTGGGTTTAATATCAGTTGTTTGGATTTAATCTCAGTTGTTTGGATTTAATCTCAGTTCTTTGGGTTTAATATCAGTTGTTTGGATTTAATATCAGTTGTTTGGGTTTAATCTCAGTTGTTTGGGTTTAATATCAGTTGTTTGGGTTTAATCTCAGTTGTTTGGGTTTAATATCAGTTGTTTGGATTTAATATCAGTTGTTTGGGTTTAATATCAGTTGTTTGGATTTAATATCAGTTGTTTGGGTTTAATATCAGTTGTTTGGATTTAATTTCAGTTGTTTGGGTTTAATCTCAGTTGTTTGGATTTAATCTCAGTTGTTTGGGTTTAATCTCAGTTTGGATTTAATATCAGTTGTTTGGGTTTAATCTCAGTTGTTTGGGTTTAATATCAGTTGTTTGGATTTAATCTCAGTTGTTTGGATTTAATCTCAGTTGTTTGGATTTAATCTCAGTTGTTTGGATTTAATATCAGTTGTTTGGGTTTAATCTCAGTTGTTTGGATTTAATCTCAGTTGTTTGGATTTAATCTCAGTTGTTTGGGTTTAATCTCAGTTGTTTGGGTTTAATATCAGTTGTTTGGATTTAATCTCAGTTGTTTGGATTTAATCTCAGTTGTTTGGGTTTAATCTCAGTTGTTTGGGTTTAATCTCAGTTGTTTGGATTTAATCTCAGTTGTTTGGGTTTAATCTCAGTTGTTTGGGTTTAATATCAGTTGTTTGGATTTAATCTCAGTTGTTTGGATTTAATATCAGTTGTTTGGGTTTAATCTCAGTTGTTTGGGTTTAATATCAGTTGATTGGATTTAATCTCAGTTGTTTGGGTTTAATCTCAGTTGGTGGGTTTAATCTCAGTTGTTTGGGTTTAATATCAGTTGTTTGGGTTTAATCTCAGTTGTTTGGGTTTAATCTCAGTTGTTTGGGTTTAATCTCAGTTGTTTGGGTTTAATATCAGTTGTTTGGATTTAATCTCAGTTGTTTGGATTTAATATCAGTTGTTTGGGTTTAATATCAGTTGTTTGGGTTTAATCTCAGTTGTTTGGGTTTAATATCAGTTGTTTGGATTTAGTATCAGTTGTTTGGGTTTAATATCAGTTGTTTGGGTTTAATATCAGTTGTTTGGGTTTAATCTCAGTTGTTTGGGTTTAATATCAGTTGTTTGGGTTTAATCTCAGTTGTTTGGGTTTAATCTCAGTTGTTTGGGTTTAATCTCAGTTGTTTGGGTTTAATATCAGTTGTTTGGGTTTAATCTCAGTTGTTTGGGTTTAATATCAGTTGTTTGGGTTTAATCTCAGTTGTTTGGGTTTAATATCAGTTGTTTGGATTTAATCTCAGTTGTTTGGATTTAGTATTAATTGTTTGGGTTTAATATCAGTTGTTTGGGTTTAATCTCAGTTGTTTGGGTTTAATCTCAGTTGTTTGGGTTTAATCTCAGTTGTTTGGGTTTAATCTCAGTTGTTTGGGTTTAATCTCAGTTGTTTGGGTTTAATCTCAGTTGTTTGGATTTAATATCAGTTGTTTGGGTTTAATCTCAGTTTGGGTTTAATCTCAGTTGTTTGGGTTTAATCTCAGTTGTTTGGGTTTAATCTCAGTTTGGGTTTAATCTCAGTTGTTTGGGTTTAATCTCAGTTTGGGTTTAATCTCAGTTTGGGTTTAATATCAGTTGTTTGGATTTAATCTCAGTTGTTTGGGTTTAATCTCAGTTTGTTTGGGTTTAATCTCAGTTGTTTGGATTTAATATCAGTTGTTTGGATTTAATATCAGTTGTTTGGGTTTAATCTCAGTTGTTTGGGTTTAATCTCAGTTGTTTGGGTTTAATCTCAGTTGTTTGGATTTAATATCAGTTGTTTGGATTTAATATCAGTTTGGGTTTAATCTCAGTTGTTTGGGTTTAACTTCAGTTGTTTGGGTTTAATCTCAGTTTGTTTGGATTTAATCTCAGTTGTTTGGGTTTAATCTCAGTTGTTTGGGTTTAATCTCAGTTGTTTGGATTTAATCTCAGTTGTTTGGGTTTAATCTCAGTTGTTTGGATTTAATATCAGTTGTTTGGGTTTAATCTCAGTTTGGGTTTAATCTCAGTTGTTTGGGTTTAATCTCAGTTGTTTGGGTTTAATCTCAGTTGTTTGGGTTTAATCTCAGTTGTTTGGGTTTAATCTCAGTTGTTTGGGTTTAATCTCAGTTGTTTGGATTTAATATCAGTTGTTTGGGTTTAATCTCAGTTGTTTGGATTTAATCTCAGTTGTTTGGATTTAATATCAGTTGTTTGGGTTTAATATCAGTTTGTTTGGATTTAATCTCAGTTGTTTGGATTTAATATCAGTTGTTTGGGTTTAATATCAGTTTGTTTGGATTTAATCTCAGTTGTTTGGATTTAATATCAGTTGTTTGGGTTTAATCTCAGTTTGTTTGGATTTAATCTCAGTTGTTTGGGTTTAATATCAGTTTGTTTGGATTTAATCTCAGTTGTTTGGATTTAATATCAGTTGTTTGGGTTTAATATCAGTTTGTTTGGATTTAATCTCAGTTGTTTGGATTTAATCTCAGTTGTTTGGGTTTAATATCAGTTTGTTTGGATTTAATCTCAGTTGTTTGGATTTAATATCAGTTGTTTGGGTTTAATCTCAGTTTGTTTGGATTTAATCTCAGTTGTTTGGATTTAATATCAGTTGTTTGTATTTAATATCAGTTGTTTGGATTTAATATCAGTTTGGGTTTAATCTCAGTTGTTTGGGTTTAATCTCAGTTGTTTGGGTTTAATCTCAGTTGTTTGGGTTTAATCTCAGTTGTTTGGGTTTAATCTCAGTTGTTTGGATTTAATATCAGTTGTTTGGGTTTAATCTCAGTTGTTTGGGTTTAATCTCAGTTGTTTGGGTTTAATCTCAGTTGTTTGGATTTAATATCAGTTGTTTGGATTTAATATCAGTTTGGGTTTAATCTCAGTTGTTTGGGTTTAACCTCAGTTGTTTGGATTTAATCTCAGTTGTTTGGGTTTAATCTCAGTTGTTTGGGTTTAATCTCAGTTGTTTGGGTTTAATCTCAGTTTGGATTTAATCTCAGTTGTTTGGATTTAATATCAGTTGTTTGGATTTAATATCAGTTTGGGTTTAATCTCAGTTGTTTGGGTTTAATCTCAGTTGTTTGGGTTTAATCTCAGTTGTTTGGGTTTAATCTCAGTTGTTTGGATTTAATATCAGTTGTTTGGGTTTAATCTCAGTTGTTTGGGTTTAATCTCAGTTGTTTGAGTTTAATCTCAGTTGTTTGGATTTAATATCAGTTGTTTGGGTTTAATCTCAGTTGTTTGGGTTTAATCTCAGTTGTTTGGATTTAATATCAGTTGTTTGGATTTAATATCAGTTTGGGTTTAATCTCAGTTGTTTGGGTTTAACCTCAGTTGTTTGGATTTAATCTCAGTTTGTTTGGATTTAATCTCAGTTGTTTGGGTTTAATCTCAGTTGTTTGGGTTTAATCTCAGTTGTTTGGGTTTAATCTCAGTTGTTTGGATTTAATATCAGTTGTTTGGATTTAATATCAGTTTGGGTTTAATCTCAGTTGTTTGGGTTTAATCTCAGTTGTTTGGATTTAATCTCAGTTGTTTGGGTTTAATCTCAGTTGTTTGGGTTTAATCTCAGTTGTTTGGATTTAATATCAGTTGTTTGGATTTAATATCAGTTTGGGTTTAATCTCAGTTGTTTGGGTTTAACCTCAGTTGTTTGGGTTTAATCTCAGTTTGTTTGGGTTTAATCTCAGTTGTTTGGGTTTAATCTCAGTTGTTTGGGTTTAATCTCAGTTGTTTGGGTTTAATCTCAGTTGTTTGGATTTAATATCAGTTGTTTGGATTTAATATCAGTTTGGGTTTAATCTGAGTTGTTTGGGTTTAACCTCAGTTGTTTGGATTTAATCTCAGTTGTTTGGGTTTAATCTCAGTTGTTTGGATTTAATATCAGTTGTTTGGATTTAATATCAGTTTGGGTTTAATCTCAGTTGTTTGGGTTTAACCTCAGTTGTTTGGGTTTAATCTCAGTTTGTTTGGATTTAATCTCAGTTGTTTGGGTTTAATCTCAGTTGTTTGGGTTTAATCTCAGTTGTTTGGATTTAATCTCAGTTGTTTGGATTTAATATCAGTTGTTTGGGTTTAATCTCAGTTTGGGTTTAATCTCAGTTGTTTGGGTTTAATCTCAGTTGTTTGGGTTTAATCTCAGTTTGGGTTTAATCTCAGTTGTTTGGGTTTAATCTCAGTTTGGGTTTAATCTCAGTTTGGGTTTAATATCAGTTGTTTGGATTTAATCTCAGTTGTTTGGGTTTAATCTCAGTTGTTTGAGTTTAATCTCAGTTGTTTGGGTTTAATCTCAGTTTGTTTGGGTTTAATCTCAGTTTGTTTGGGTTTAATCTCAGTTGTTTGGGTTTAATCTCAGTTGTTTGGGTTTAATCTCAGTTGTTTGGGTTTAATCTCAGTTGTTTGGATTTAATATCAGTTGTTTGGGTTTAATCTCAGTTTGGGTTTAATCTCAGTTGTTTGGGTTTAATCTCAGTTGTTTGGGTTTAATCTCAGTTTGGGTTTAATCTCAGTTGTTTGGGTTTAATCTCAGTTTGGGTTTAATCTCAGTTTGGGTTTAATATCAGTTGTTTGGATTTAATCTCAGTTGTTTGGGTTTAATCTCAGTTGTTTGAGTTTAATCTCAGTTGTTTGGGTTTAATCTCAGTTTGTTTGGGTTTAATCTCAGTTGTTTGGATTTAATATCAGTTGTTTGGATTTAATATCAGTTGTTTGGATTTAATATCAGTTGTTTGGGTTTAATCTCAGTTGTTTGGGTTTAATCTCAGTTGTTTGGGTTTAATCTCAGTTGTTTGGATTTAATATCAGTTGTTTGGATTTAATATCAGTTTGGGTTTAATCTCAGTTGTTTGGGTTTAACTTCAGTTGTTTGGGTTTAATCTCAGTTTGTTTGGATTTAATCTCAGTTGTTTGGGTTTAATCTCAGTTGTTTGGGTTTAATCTCAGTTGTTTGGATTTAATCTCAGTTGTTTGGGTTTAATCTCAGTTGTTTGGATTTAATATCAGTTGTTTGGGTTTAATCTCAGTTTGGGTTTAATCTCAGTTGTTTGGGTTTAATCTCAGTTTGGGTTTAATCTCAGTTTGGGTTTAATCTCAGTTGTTTGGATTTAATCTCAGTTGTTTGGGTTTAATCTCAGTTGTTTGAGTTTAATCTCAGTTGTTTGGGTTTAATCTCAGTTTGTTTGGGTTTAATCTCAGTTGTTTGGGTTTAATCTCAGTTGTTTGGGTTTAATCTGAGTTTGGATTTAATATCAGTTGTTTGGGTTTAATCTCAGTTGTTTGGGTTTAATCTCAGTTGTTTGGGTTTAATCTCAGTTGTTTGGGTTTAATCTCAGTTGTTTGGATTTAATATCAGTTGTTTGGGTTTAATCTCAGTTGTTTGGATTTAATTTCAGTTGTTTGGGTTTAATCTCAGTTGTTTGGGTTTAATCTCAGTTGTTTGGGTTTAATCTCAGTTTGGATTTAATCTCAGTTGTTTGGATTTAATATCAGTTGTTTGGGTTTAATCTCAGTTGTTTGGATTTAATTTCAGTTGCTTGGGTTTAATCTCAGTTGTTTGGGTTTAATATCAGTTGTTTGGGTTTAATCTCAGTTTGTTTGGGTTTAATATCAGTTGTTTGGATTTAATCTCAGTTTGTTTGGGTTTAATATCAGTTGTTTGGATTTAATATCAGTTGTTTGGGTTTAATCTCAGTTGTTTGGGTTTAATCTCAGTTTGGATTTAATATCAGTTGTTTGGGTTTAATCTCAGTTGGTTGGGTTTAATATCAGTTGTTTGGGTTTAATCTCAGTTTGGGTTTAATCTCAGTTGGTTGGGTTTAATCTCAGTTGTTTGGGTTTAATCTCAGTTGTTTGGGTTTAATCTCAGTTTGGATTTAATCTCAGTTGTTTGGATTTAATATCAGTTGTTTGGGTTTAATCTCAGTTGTTTGGATTTAATTTCAGTTGTTTGGGTTTAATCTCAGTTGTTTGGGTTTAATATCAGTTGTTTGGGTTTAATCTCAGTTGTTTGGATTTAATCTCAGTTGTTTGGGTTTAATCTCAGTTGTTTGGGTTTAATCTCAGTTGTTTGGGTTTAATATCAGTTGTTTGGGTTTAATCTCAGTTGTTTGGGTTTAATATCAGTTGTTTGGGTTTAATCTCAGTTGTTTGGATTTAATCTCAGTTGTTTGGGTTTAATCTCAGTTGTTTGGGTTTAATATCAGTTGTTTGGGTTTAATCTCAGTTTGTTTGGGTTTAATATCAGTTGTTTGGGTTGAATCTCAGTTTGTTTGGGTTTAATCTCAGTTGTTTGGATTTAATCTCAGTTGTTTGGGTTTAATCTCAGTTTGGATTTAATATCAGTTGTTTGGGTTTAATCTCAGTTGTTTGAATTTAATATCAGTTGTTTGGGTTTAATATCAGTTGTTTGGATTTAATATCAGTTGTTTGGATTTAATCTCAGTTGTTTGGATTTATTCTCAGTTGTTTGGATTTAATCTCAGTTGTTTGGGTTTAATATCAGTTGTTTGGGTTTAATATCAGTTGTTTGGATTTAATCTCAGTTGTTTGGATTTATTCTCAGTTGTTTGGATTTAATATCAGTTGTTTGGGTTTAATCTCAGTTGTTTGGATTTAATATCAGTTGTTTGGGTTTAATATCAGTTGTTTGGATTTAATATCAGTTGTTTGGATTTAATCTCAGTTGTTTGGGTTTAATATCAGTTGTTTGGGTTTAATATCAGTTGTTTGGGTTTAATATCAGTTGTTTGGATTTAATCTCAGTTGTTTGGATTTAATATCAGTTGTTTGGGTTTAATATCAGTTGTTTGGGTTTAATCTCAGTTGTTTGGGTTTAATTTCAGTTGTTTGGATTTAATATCAGTTGTTTGGGTTTAATATCAGTTGTTTGGATTTAATATCAGTTGTTTGGGTTTAATATCAGTTGTTTGGATTTAATCTCAGTTGTTTGGGTTTAATATCAGTTGTTTGGGTTTAATATCAGTTGTTTGGGTTTAATCTCAGTTGTTTGGGTTTAATATCAGTTGTTTGGATTTAATCTCAGTTGTTTGGATTTAATATCAGTTGTTTGGGTTTAATCTCAGTTGTTTGTTTTAATCTCAGTTGTTTGGGTTTAATCTCAGTTGTTTGGGTTTAATCTCAGTTGTTTGGGTTTAATATCAGTTGTTTGGATTTAATCTCAGTTGTTTGGATTTAATCTCAGTTGTTTGGATTTAATATCAGTTGTTTGGATTTAATCTCAGTTGTTTGGATTTAATCTCAGTTGTTTGGATTTAATCTCAGTTGTTTGGATTTAATATCAGTTGTTTGGGTTTAATCTCAGTTGTTTGGGTTTAATCTCAGTTGTTTGGGTTTAATCTCAGTTGTTTGGATTTAATATCAGTTGTTTGGGTTTAATCTCAGTTGTTTGGATTTAATCTCAGTTGTTTGGATTTAATCTCAGTTGTTTGGGTTTAATCTCAGTTGTTTGGATTTAATCTCAGTTGTTTGGATTTAATCTCAGTTGTTTGGGTTTAATCTCAGTTGTTTGGGTTTAATATCAGTTGTTTGGATTTAATCTCAGTTGTTTGGATTTAATCTCAGTTGTTTGGGTTTAATCTCAGTTGTTTGGGTTTAATCTCAGTTGTTTGGGTTGAATATCAGTTGTTTGGATTTAATCTCAGTTGTTTGGATTTAATCTCAGTTGTTTGGGTTTAATCTCAGTTGTTTGGGTTTAATCTCAGTTGTTTGGATTTAATCTCAGTTGTTTGGATTTAATCTCAGTTGTTTGGGTTTAATCTCAGTTGTTTGGATTTAATCTCAGTTGTTTGGGTTTAATATCAGTTGTTTGGGTTTAATCTCAGTTGTTTGGATTTAATCTCAGTTGTTTGGATTTAATCTCAGTTGTTTGGATTTAATATCAGTTGTTTGGATTTAATCTCAGTTGTTTGGATTTAATCTCAGTTGTTTGGATTTAATATCAGTTGTTTGGGTTTAATCTCAGTTGTTTGGATTTAATCTCAGTTGTTTGGGTTTAATCTCAGTTGTTTGGGTTTAATCTCAGTTGTTTGGTTTTAATATCAGTTGTTTGGATTTAATCTCAGTTGTTTGGATTTAATCTCAGTTGTTTGGGTTTAATCTCAGTTGTTTGGGTTTAATCTCAGTTGTTTGGGTTTAATCTCAGTTGTTTGGATTTAATCTCAGTTGTTTGGGTTTAATCTCAGTTGTTTGGGTTTAATATCAGTTGTTTGGGTTTAATCTCAGTTGTTTGGGTTTAATCTCAGTTGTTTGGGTTTAATCTCAGTTGTTTGGATTTAATATCAGTTGTTTGGATTTAATCTCAGTTGTTTGGGTTTAATCTCAGTTGTTTGGGTTTAATCTCAGTTGTTTGGGTTTAATCTCAGTTTGGATTTAATATCAGTTGTTTGGGTTTAATCTCAGTTGTTTGGATTTAATATCAGTTGTTTGGGTTTAATCTCAGTTGTTTGGATTTAATATCAGTTGTTTGGGTTTAATATCAGTTGTTTGGGTTTAATATCAGTTGTTTGGATTTAATCTCAGTTGTTTGGGTTTAATATCAGTTGTTTGGGTTTAATATCAGTTGTTTGGGTTTAATATCAGTTGTTTGGATTTAATCTCAGTTGTTTGGGTTTAATATCAGTTGTTTGGATTTAATCTCAGTTGTTTGGGTTTAATCTCAGTTGTTTGGGTTTAATATCAGTTGTTTGGATTTAATCTCAGTTTGGATTTAATCTCAGTTGTTTGGGTTTAATCTCAGTTGTTTGGGTTTAATCTCAGTTGTTTGGATTTAATCTCAGTTGTTTGGGTTTAATCTCAGTTGTTTGGGTTTAATATCAGTTGTTTGGATTTAATCTCAGTTGTTTGGGTTTAATATCAGTTGTTTGGATTTAATCTCAGTTGTTTGGATTTAATATCAGTTGTTTGGGTTTAATCTCAGTTGTTTGGGTTTAATCTCAGTTGTTTGGGTTTAATCTCAGTTGTTTGGATTTAATCTCAGTTGTTTGGGTTTAATCTCAGTTGTTTGGGTTTAATATCAGTTGTTTGGATTTAATCTCAGTTGTTTGGATTTGATATCAGTTGTTTGGGTTTAATCTCAGTTGTTTGGGTTTAATCTCAGTTGTTTGGGTTTAATCTCAGTTTGGATTTAATATCAGTTGTTTGGGTTTAATCTCAGTTGTTTGGATTTAATATCAGTTGTTTGGGTTTAATCTCAGTTGTTTGGGTTTAATCTCAGTTTGGATTTAATATCAGTTGTTTGGGTTTAATCTCAGTTTGGGTTTAATCTCAGTTGTTTGGATTTAATCTCAGTCGTTTGGGTTTAATCTCAGTTGTTTGGGTTTAATCTCAGTTGTTTGGGTTTAATATCAGTTGTTTGGGTTTAATATCAGTTGTTTGGGTTTAATATCAGTTGTTTGGGTTTAATCTCAGTTTGGATTTAATATCAGTTGTTTGGGTTTAATCTCAGTTTGGGTTTAATCTCAGTTGTTTGGATTTAATCTCAGTCGTTTGGGTTTAATCTCAGTTGTTTGGGTTTAATCTCAGTTGTTTGGGTTTAATCTCAGTTGTTTGGGTTTAATATCAGTTGTTTGGGTTTAATATCAGTTGTTTGGATTTAATATCAGTTGTTTGGGTTTAATATCAGTTGTTTGGATTTAATATCAGTTGTTTGGGTTTAATATCAGTTGTTTGGATTTAATTTCAGTTGTTTGGGTTTAATCTCAGTTGTTTGGATTTAATCTCAGTTGTTTGTTTTAATCTCAGTTGTTTGGGTTTAATATCAGTTGTTTGGATTTAATCTCAGTTGTTTGGATTTAATCTCAGTTCTTTGGGTTTAATATCAGTTGTTTGGATTTAATATCAGTTGTTTGGGTTTAATCTCAGTTGTTTGGGTTTAATATCAGTTGTTTGGGTTTAATCTCAGTTGTTTGGGTTTAATATCAGTTGTTTGGATTTAATATCAGTTGTTTGGGTTTAATATCAGTTGTTTGGATTTAATATCAGTTGTTTGGGTTTAATATCAGTTGTTTGGATTTAATTTCAGTTGTTTGGGTTTAATCTCAGTTGTTTGGATTTAATCTCAGTTGTTTGGGTTTAATCTCAGTTTGGATTTAATGTCAGTTGTTTGGGTTTAATCTCAGTTGTTTGGGTTTAATATCAGTTGTTTGGATTTAATCTCAGTTGTTTGGATTTAATCTCAGTTGTTTGGATTTAATCTCAGTTGTTTGGATTTAATATCAGTTGTTTGGGTTTAATCTCAGTTGTTTGGATTTAATCTCAGTTGTTTGGATTTAATCTCAGTTGTTTGGGTTTAATCTCAGTTGTTTGGGTTTAATATCAGTTGTTTGGATTTAATCTCAGTTGTTTGGATTTAATCTCAGTTGTTTGGGTTTAATCTCAGTTGTTTGGGTTTAATCTCAGTTGTTTGGATTTAATCTCAGTTGTTTGGGTTTAATCTCAGTTGTTTGGGTTTAATATCAGTTGTTTGGATTTAATCTCAGTTGTTTGGATTTAATATCAGTTGTTTGGGTTTAATCTCAGTTGTTTGGGTTTAATATCAGTTGTTTGGATTTAATCTCAGTTGTTTGGGTTTAATCTCAGTTGGTGGGTTTAATCTCAGTTGTTTGGGTTTAATATCAGTTGTTTGGGTTTAATCTCAGTTGTTTGGGTTTAATCTCAGTTGTTTGGGTTTAATCTCAGTTGTTTGGGTTTAATATCAGTTGTTTGGATTTAATCTCAGTTGTTTGGATTTAATATCAGTTGTTTGGGTTTAATATCAGTTGTTTGGGTTTAATCTCAGTTGTTTGGGTTTAATATCAGTTGTTTGGATTTAGTATCAGTTGTTTGGGTTTAATATCAGTTGTTTGGGTTTAATATCAGTTGTTTGGGTTTAATCTCAGTTGTTTGGGTTTAATATCAGTTGTTTGGGTTTAATCTCAGTTGTTTGGGTTTAATCTCAGTTGTTTGGGTTTAATCTCAGTTGTTTGGGTTTAATATCAGTTGTTTGGGTTTAATCTCAGTTGTTTGGGTTTAATATCAGTTGTTTGGGTTTAATCTCAGTTGTTTGGGTTTAATATCAGTTGTTTGGATTTAATCTCAGTTGTTTGGATTTAGTATCAGTTGTTTGGGTTTAATATCAGTTGTTTGGGTTTAATCTCAGTTGTTTGGGTTTAATATCAGTTGTTTGGATTTAATCTCAGTTGTTTGGGTTTAATCTCAGTTGTTTGGGTTTAATCTCAGTTTGGATTTAATATCAGTTGTTTGGGTTTAATCTCAGTTGTTTGGATTTAATATCAGTTGTTTGGGTTTAATATCAGTTGTTTGGGTTTAATATCAGTTGTTTGGATTTAATCTCAGTTGTTTGGGTTTAATATCAGTTGTTTGGATTTAATCTCAGTTGTTTGGATTTAATATCAGTTGTTTGGGTTTAATCTCAGTTGTTTGGGTTTAATCTCAGTTGTTTGGGTTTAATCTCAGTTGTTTGGATTTAATCTCAGTTGTTTGGGTTTAATCTCAGTTGTTTGGGTTTAATATCAGTTGTTTGGATTTAATCTCAGTTGTTTGGATTTAATATCAGTTGTTTGGGTTTAATCTCAGTTGTTTGGGTTTAATCTCAGTTGTTTGGGTTTAATCTCAGTTTGGATTTAATATCAGTTGTTTGGGTTTAATCTCAGTTGTTTGGATTTAATATCAGTTGTTTGGGTTTAATCTCAGTTGTTTGGGTTTAATCTCAGTTTGGATTTAATATCAGTTGTTTGGGTTTAATCTCAGTTTGGGTTTAATCTCAGTTGTTTGGATTTAATCTCAGTCGTTTGGGTTTAATCTCAGTTGTTTGGATTTAATATCAGTTGTTTGGGTTTAATATCAGTTGTTTGGGTTTAATCTTAGTTGTTTGGGTTTAATCTCAGTTGTTTGGGTTTAATATCAGTTGTTTGGATTTAATATCAGTTGTTTGGGTTTAATATCAGTTGTTTGGATTTAATATCAGTTGTTTGGGTTTAATATCAGTTGTTTGGATTTAATTTCAGTTGTTTGGGTTTAATCTCAGTTGTTTGGATTTAATCTCAGTTGTTTGTTTTAATCTCAGTTGTTTGGGTTTAATATCAGTTGTTTGGATTTAATCTCAGTTGTTTGGATTTAATCTCAGTTGTTTGGGTTTAATATCAGTTGTTTGGTTTTAATCTCAGTTGTTTGGGTTTAATCTCAGTTGTTTGGGTTTAATATCAGTTGTTTGGATTTAATATCAGTTGTTTGGGTTTAATATCAGTTGTTTGGATTTAATATCAGTTGTTTGGGTTTAATATCAGTTGTTTGGATTTAATTTCAGTTGTTTGGGTTTAATCTCAGTTGTTTGGATTTAATCTCAGTTGTTTGTTTTAATCTCAGTTGTTTGGGTTTAATATCAGTTGTTTGGGTTTAATCTCAGTTGTTTGGGTTTAATCTCAGTTGTTTGGATTTAATCTCAGTTGTTTGGGTTTAATCTCAGTTTGGATTTAATATCAGTTGTTTGGGTTTAATCTCAGTTCTTTGGATTTAATATCAGTTGTTTGGGTTTAATCTCAGTTGTTTGGATTTAATCTCAGTTGTTTGGGTTTAATATCAGTTTGGATTTAATATCAGTTGTTTGGGTTTAATCTCAGTTGTTTGGATTTAATCTCAGTTGTTTGGGTTTAATCTCAGTTTGGATTTAATATCAGTTGTTTGGGTTTAATCTCAGTTGTTTGGGTTTAATCTCAGTTTGGATTTAATATCAGTTGTTTGGGTTTAATCTCAGTTGTTTGGATTTAATCTCAGTTGTTTGGGTTTAATATCAGTTGTTTGGATTTAATCTCAGTTGTTTGGGTTTAATCTCAGTTTGGATTTAATATCAGTTGTTTGGGTTTAATATCAGTTGTTTGGATTTAATCTCAGTTGTTTGGGTTTAATCTCAGTTGTTTGGGTTTAATCTCAGTTTGGATTTAATATCAGTTGTTTGGGTTTAATCTCAGTTGTTTGGATTTAATCTCAGTTGTTTGGGTTTAATATCAGTTGTTTGGATTTAATCTCAGTTGTTTGGGTTTAATCTCAGTTGTTTGGGTTTAATATCAGTTGTTTGGATTTAATATCAGTTGTTTGGGTTTAATCTCAGTTTGGATTTAATATCAGTTGTTTGGGTTTAATATCAGTTGTTTGGATTTAATCTCAGTTGTTTGGGTTTAATCTCAGTTTGGATTTAATCTCAGTTGTTTGGATTTAATCTCAGTTGTTTGGGTTTAATCTCAGTTGTTTGGGTTTAATCTCAGTTGTTTGGATTTAATATCAGTTGTTTGGATTTAATCTCAGTTGTTTGGATTTAATCTCAGTTGTTTGGGTTTAATCTCAGTTGTTTGGGTTTAATCTCAGTTGTTTGGATTTAATATCAGTTGTTTGGATTTAATATCAGTTGTTTGGGTTTAATCTCAGTTGTTTGGGTTTAATCTCAGTTGTTTGGATTTAATATCAGTTGTTTGGATTTAATATCAGTTGTTTGGATTTAATCTCAGTTGTTTGGGTTTATTCTCAGTTGTTTGGATTTAATATCAGTTGTTTGGGTTTAATCTCAGTTGTTTGGATTTAATATCAGTTGTTTGGGTTTAATCTCAGTTGTTTGGATTTAATATCAGTTGTTTGGGTTTAATCTCAGTTGTTTGGATTTAATCTCAGTTGTTTGGGTTTAATCTCAGTTTGGATTTAATATCAGTTGTTTGGGTTTAATCTCTGTTGTTTGGATTTAATATCAGTTGTTTGGGTTTAATCTCAGTTGTTTGGATTTAATCTCAGTTGTTTGGGTTTAATATCAGTTGTTTGGATTTAATATCAGTTGTTTGGGTTTAATCTCAGTTGTTTGGATTTAATCTCAGTTGTTTGGATTTAATATCAGTTGTTTGGGTTTAATATCAGTTGTTTGGATTTAATTTCAGTTGTTTGGGTTTAATCTCAGTTGTTTGGATTTAATCTCAGTTGTTTGTTTTAATCTCAGTTGTTTGGGTTTAATATCAGTTGTTTGGATTTAATATCAGTTGTTTGGGTTTAATATCAGTTGTTTGGATTTAATTTCAGTTGTTTGGGTTTAATCTCAGTTGTTTGGATTTAATCTCAGTTGTTTGTTTTAATCTCAGTTGTTTGGGTTTAATTTCAGTTGTTTGGGTTTAATCTCAGTTGTTTGGATTTAATCTCAGTTGTTTGTTTTAATCTCAGTTGTTTGGGTTTAATATCAGTTGTTTGGATTTAATATCAGTTGTTTGGGTTTAATCTCAGTTGTTTGGATTTAATCTCAGTTGTTTGGGTTTAATCTCAGTTTGGATTTAATATCAGTTGTTTGGGTTTAATCTCAGTTGTTTGGATTTAATATCAGTTGTTTGGGTTTAATCTCAGTTGTTTGGGTTTAATATCAGTTGTTTGGGTTTAATCTCAGTTGTTTGGGTTTAATCTCAGTTGTTTGGGTTTAATCTCAGTTGTTTGGGTTTAATCTCAGTTGTTTGGGTTTAATATCAGTTGTTTGGATTTAATATCAGTTGTTTGGGTTTAATCTCAGTTTGGGTTTAATCTCAGTTGTTTGGATTTAATTTCAGTTGTTTGGATTTAATCTCAGTTGTTTGGGTTTAATATCAGTTGTTTGGATTTAATATCAGTTGTTTGGGTTTAATATCAGTTGTTTGGATTTAATTTCAGTTGTTTGGGTTTAATCTCAGTTGTTTGGATTTAATCTCAGTTGTTTGGATTTAATATCAGTTGTTTGGGTTTAATCTCAGTTGTTTGGATTTAATATCAGTTGTTTGGGTTTAATCTCAGTTGTTTGGATTTAATATCAGTTGTTTGGATTTAATATCAGTTGTTTGGGTTTAATCTCTGCTGTTTGGATTTAATATCAGTTGTTTGGATTTAATATCAGTTGTTTGGGTTTAATATCAGTTGTTTGGGTTTAATATCAGTTGTTTGGGTTTAATCTCAGTTGTTTGGGTTTAATCTCAGTTGTTTGGGTTTAATCTCAGTTGTTTGGATTTAATCTCAGTTGTTTGGATTTAATCTCAGTTGTTTGGGTTTAATCTCAGTTGTTTGGGTTTAATATCTGTTGTTTGGGTTTAATCTCAGTTGTTTGGATTTAATCTCAGTTGTTTGGGTTTAATCTCAGTTGTTTGGGTTTAATCATAGAAACCCTGCAGTGCAGAAGGAGGCCATTCGGCCCATCGAGTCTACACCGACCACAATCCCACCCAGGCCCTACCCCCACATATTTTACCCACTAATCCCTCTAACCTACGCATCTCAGGACTCTAAAGGGCAATTTTTAACCTGGCCAATCAACCTAACCCGCACATCTTTGGACTGTGGGAGGAAACCGGAGCACCCGGAGGAAACCCACGCAGACACGAGGAGAATGTGCAAACTCCACACAGACAGTGACCTGAGCCGGGAATCGAACCCAGGACCCTGGAGCTGTGAAGCAGCAGTGCTAATCTCAGTTGTTTGGGTTTAATCTCAGTTGTTTGGATTTAATCTCAGTTGTTTGGATTTAATATCAGTTTGTTTGGATTTAATCTCAGTTGTTTGGATTTAATATCAGTTGTTTGGATTTAATATCAGTTTTGGGTTTCATCTGTCGCCGCTCTGTGTTCCCACTCTTTAAACTGTCACCGTTCTGTGTTCCTGCTTTTTAAACTTCTTTCCCAATGCACTCTGAGGAAGGGGAAAAAGGGTTCAGTGTTCCATTGGAGCAATTCTTTTTCTTTGTAGCAGTAAGTTATATGGAGGGGATGGAAGTGAAGGCAGTGCAATGTTCCTCCTGCAGAATGTTTGAGCTGAGGGACACTGTCAGTGTCCCTGCTGATTACACCTGTGGGAGGTGCACCCATCTGCAGCTCCTCCAAGACCGCGTTAGGGAACTGGAGCTAGAGTTGGATGAGCCTAGGGTCATCAGAGAGGCAGAGAGGGCCATAGACACAAGCTTCAGGGATATAGTTGCTCCAGGGAATGAAAATAGATGGGTGACAGTGAGAGAGGCTGGGAGGAAGCAGTCGGTGCGGGGATCCCCTGTGGTCGTTCCCCTTAGCAACAAGTATTCCACTTTGGATACAGGTGAGGGGGGCGACCTGCCAGTGGTAAGCCGCAGTGACCAGATCGCCAGCGCTGAGTCCGTCCCTGTGGCTCAGAAGGGAAAGGGGGAGAGCGGTAGAGCTATTGTTATTGGGGACTCGTTTGTTAGAGGGATAGATAGGAGGTTCTGTGGCAACAAGAGAGACTCACGGATGGTATGTTGCCTCCCGGATGCCAGGGTCCGTGACATCTCCGACCGTGTCTTCAGGATTCTAAAGGGGGAGGGGGAACAGTCACAAGTCGTGGTGCACGTCGGCACCAAAGACATAGGTAAGAGAGGGGACGGGGATTTAAAACAGGAATTCAGGGAGCTAGGGTGGAAGCTGAGAGCCAGGACAAAACAGGTTGTCATCTCTGGTATGTTGCCGGTGCCACGGGATAGCGAGTTGAGGAACAGGGAGAGAGTGCAGTTAAACACATGGATGCAGGGATGGTGTAGGAGGGAGGGTTTCAGCTATGTGGATAATTGGAACACTTTCTGGGGAAGGTGGGACCTGTACCAACAGGACGGAGTGCACCTGAACCAGAGGGGCACCAATATCCTGGGAGGGAAATTTGCTACAGCTCTTCGGGGGGGGTTTAAACTAATTTGTCAGGGGGATGGGAAAAGGAGTTGTAGTCCGGAGGTCAGTGAGTGTAGTGAGGTTCTGGGAAGGGTATCATGGTCAAAGGTGGGTACCAGCAGACAAGAAGGTGGGTTGAAGTGTGTCGACTTCAATGCAAGGAGCATCCGAAATAAGGTAGGTGAACTTGGGGCGTGGATTGGCACTTGGGACTACGATGTTGTGGCCATTACGGAGACATGGGTAGAACAAGGACAGGAATGGTTGTTGGAAGTTCCGGGGTATAGATGTTTCAGTAAGTGCAGGGTAGCTGGTAAAAGAGGTGGAGGAGTGGCACTGTTAATCAAGGAGAGTGTAACGGCTGCAGAAAGGCATTTCGAAGGGGATCTGCCTACAGAGGTAATATGGGCTGAGGTTAGGAATAGGAAAGGAGCGGTCACGTTGTTAGGAGTTTACTATAGGCCCCCAAATAGTAATAGAGATGTGGAGCAAGAAATTGCTAAGCAGATTATGGATAGGTGTGGGGGTCACAGGGTAGTTGTCATGGGGGACTTTAACTTTCCAAATATTGATTGGAGCCTTCACAGGTCGAATAGTTCAGATGGGGCAGTTTTTGTACAGTGTGTGCAGGAGGGTTTCCTGACACAATATGTGGATAAGCCGACACGAGGTGGGGCCACATTGGATTTGGTAATGGGAAATGAACCGGGCCAAGTGTTGGATTTGGTTGTGGGAGAGCACTTTGGAGATAGTGACCACAATTCGGTGTCTTTTGTTATTGCAATGGAGAGGGATAGGGCCATGCGGCAGGGCATAGTTTACAATTGGGGGAGAGGTAATTATGATGCAATCAGGCGGGAATTAGGAAGCATAGGATGGGAACAAAAATTGTCAGGGAAAGGCACTAATGAAAAGTGGAACTTTTTCAAGGAACAAATACTGCGTGTCCTTGATAGGTCGAGAGGAAATGGCCGAGTGAGGGAACCATGGTTCACAAAAGAGGTGGAATGCCTAGTTAAGAGGAAGAAGGAAGCATATGTAAGGTTGAGAAAACAAGGTTCAGTTGGCTCGATGGAGGGTTACAAGTTAGCAAGAAATGAGCTGAAAAAGGGGCTTAGGAGAGCTAGGAGGGGGCATGAGAAGTCCTTGGCGGGTTGGATCAAGGAAAACCCCAAGGCTTTTTACTCTTATGTGAGGAATAAAAGAATGACCAGGGTGAGGTTGGGGCCGGTCAAGGACGGCAGTGGGAATTTGTGCATGGAGTCAGAAGAGATAGGAGAGGTGATGAATGAATACTTTTCTTCGGTGTTCACCAAGGAGAGGGGCCATGTTTTTGAGGAAGAGAGGGTGTCACAGGCTGATAGTCTGGAGGAAGTAGATGTTCGGAGGGAAGATGTACTAGCAATTTTGAATGAACTGAAAGTTGATAAGTCCCCTGGGCCTGATGAAATATATCCTAGGAGTCTTTGGGAGGCAAGGGATGAGATAGCAGAGCCTTTGGCATTGATCTTTGCATCCTCACTGTCCACGGGGGTGGTGCCAGAGGACTGGAGAGTGGCGAATGTGGTTCCTCTGTTTAAGAAAGGGAATAGAAATGACCCTGGTAATTATAGGCCGGTTAGTCTTACTTCGGTGGTCGGTAAGTTGATGGAAAAGGTCCTCAGGGATAGGATTTACGACCATTTAGAAAGATGCAGCTTAATCCGGGATAGTCAGCACGGATTTGTGAAGGGCAAGTCTTGCCTCACAAATTTGATAGAATTTTTTGAGGAGGTAACTAAGTATGTAGATGTAGGTCGTGCAGTTGATGTCATATACATGGATTTTAGTAAGGCGTTTGATAAAGTCCCCCACGGTCGGCTTATGAAGAAAGTAAGGATGTGTGGGATAGAGGGAAGTTTGGCCGATTGGATAGGTAACTGGCTATCTAACAGAAGACAGAGGGTGGTGGTGGATGGAAAATTTTCAGACTGGAAACCGGTTACCAGCGGGGATCAGTGCTTGGTCCTCTGCTATTTGTCATTTTTATAAATGACTTGGAGGAGGGGGCTGAAGGGTGGATCAGTAAATTTGCTGATGACACTAAGATTGGTGGAGTAGTGGATGAGGTGGAGGGCTGTTGTCGGCTGCAAAGATATATAGATAGGATGCAGAGCTGGGCTGAAAAATGGCAAATGGAGTTTAACCCTGACAAATGCGAGGTGATTCATTTTGGTAGGACAAATTTAAATGTGGATTACAGGGTCAAAGGTAGGGTTCTGAAGAATGTGGAGGAACAGAGAGATCTTGGGGTTCATATCCATAGATCTCTGAAGGTTGCCACTCAAGTGGATAGAGCCGTGAAGGCAGCCTATAGTGTGTTGGCGTTCATTAACAGGGGGTTTGAGTTTAAGAGCCGTGGGGTTATGCTGCAACTGTACAGGACCTTGGTGAGACCACATTTGGAATATTGTGTGCAGTTCTGGTCACCTCACTGTAAGAAGGATGTGGAGACACTGGAAAGAGTGCAAAGGAGATTTACCAGGATGCTGCCTGGTTTGGAGGGTAGGTCTTATGAGGAAAGGTTGAGGGAACTTGGGCTTTTCTCTTTGGAGCGGAGGAGGTTGAGAGGAGACTTGATAGAGGTTTATAAGATGATGAAGGGGATAGATAGAGTGAACGTTCAAAGACTATTTCCTCGGGTGAATGGAGTGGTAACTAGGGGGCATAACTATCGGGTTCATGGTGGGAGATATAGGAAGGATGTCCGAGGTAGGTTTTTTACTCAGAGAGCGGTTGGGGTGTGGAATGGACTGCCTGCAGTGATAGTGGAGTCAGAAACTTTAGGAACATTTTAGAAGCTATTGGATAGGCACATGGAGTACTTCGGGATGATAGGGAGGAAATAGCTTGATCTGGGTTTCAGACAAAGCTCGGCACAACAACGTGGGCCGAAGGGCCTGTTCTGTGCTGTACTGTTCTATGTTCTATGTTCTAAATAGCCAACACGGCTTTGTCCAAGGCAGATGTTGCCTTACGAGCCTAATTGAATTTTTTGAAGATGTAACTGGACACATAGATGAGGGAAGAGCGGTCGATGTAGTTTATATGGATTTCAGCAAGGCGTTTGATAAGGTGCCCAATGCAAGGCTTATTGAGAAAGTGAAGGGGCATGGGATACAAGGGGACATTGCTTTGTGGATTCAGAACTGGCTTGCCCACAGAAGGCAAAGAGTGGTTGTAGATGGGCCTTTTTCAGCATGGAGGTCAGTCACCAGTGGAGTGCCCCAGGGATCTGTTCTGAGACCCTTGCTCTTTGTGATTTTTATAAATGACCTGGATGAGGAAGTGGAAGGATGGGTTGGCAAGTTTGCTGATGACACAAAGGTTGGTGGTGTTGTGGATAGTGTAGAGGGATGTCAGGGGGACGTATTTTACACAGACGGTGGTGGGGGCCTGGAATGCACTGCCAAGCAAGGTGATTGAGGCGGACACGCTGGGATCGTTTAAGACTTATCTAGATAACCACATGAACAGACTGGGAATAGAGGGATACAAAAGAATGGTCTAGTGGGCACATGAGCGGCGCAGGCTTAGAGGGCTGAAGGGCCTGTTCCTGTGCTGTATTGTTCTTTGTTTGTTCTTTGTTATGTCAGCAGTTGCAACAAGACATAGATAAGATGCAAGACTGGGCGGAGAAGTGGCAGATGGACTTCAACCCAGATAAGTGTGTGGTAGTTCATTTTGGCAGGTCGAATAGGATGAAAGAATATAATATTAAGGGTAAGACGCTTGGCGGTGTGGAAGATCAGAAGGATCTTGGGGTCCGGGTTCATAGGACACTCAAAGCAGCTGTAATTAAGAGGGCATATGGAATACTGGCCTTCATCAATAGAGGAATTGAGTTTAGAAATCAGGAGATAATGCTGCAGTTGTATAGGACCCTGGTCAGACCCCACCTGGAGTACTGTGCCTAGTTCTAGTCGCCTCATTACAGAAAGGATGTGGAAGCCATAGAAAGGGTGCAGAGGAGATTTTCAAGGATGTTGCCTGAATTAGATGGCATGCCTTATGAGGATAGGTTGAGAGAGCTAGGTCTTTTCTCCTTGGAGAGGCGAAGGATGAGAGGTGACCTGATAGAGGTGTATAAGATGTTGAGAGGTATTGATCGAGTGGATTCTCAGAGGCTTTTACCCAGGGCTGGAATGGTTGCCAAAAGAGGTCACAGGTTTCGGGTGCTGGGGAGTAGGTACAGAGGAAATGTTAGGGGTAAGTTTTTCACTCAGAGGGTGGTGGGTGTGTGGAATCAGCTGCCAGTAGTGGTGGTGGAGTTGGATTCGATAGGGTCTTGTAAAAGACTTTTGGATAAGTTCATGGAAGTTAGTAAGATAGAGAGTTATAGGTAAGGCTAGTAGGTAGGGACATGTTCGGCTCAACTTGTGGGCCAAAGGGCCTGTTTGTGCTGTAGCTTTTCTATGTTCTATAACTGAAACATGGCTAAGGGAGGGACAGGACTGGCAGCTTAATGTTCCAGTGCACAGGTGTTTTAGGTGGGACAGAGGTGGAGGAAAAAGAAGAGGTGGAGTTGCATTTTTAATTAAGGGGAGCATCACGGCAGTAGTCAGAGATGAAATAACTGAGGGATCATCCATCAAGGCTTTGTGGGTGGAACTAAGAAATAAAAAAGGGATGATGACCTTATTGGGTCAATATAGGCCTCCACATGGTCAACAGGAATTAGAAGAACAAATATGCAGGAAGACTGGGGAGACTTGTAGGAGTAATAGGGTTGTCATAGTAGGGGATCTTAATTTTCCGAACATAGTCTGGGAGTACCATAATTTTAAGGGCTTCGGTGGGGTGGAATTTGTTAAGTGTGTTCAGGAAAGTTTCCTCAGGAAGTACGTGGAGTGTCATTCTCAGGAAAGGCCAAAACATGACTTACTTTGGCAAATAGAGCAGGTGACGGTGGGGACCAGTGACCATAGTTTTATTAATTTTAAAATAGTTATGGAAAGGGACCAAACTGGTCCACAGGTGCAAGTTCTAAATTGGGGCAAGGCGAATTTTGATGGAATTAGACAGGAGCTTGCAACGGTTGATTGGAGTAGCTCGTTTGAGGACAAAGGGACCTCCAGCAAGTGGGCGGCCTTTAAAAGTGAAATAGCCAGTGTTCAGGGTCTATATGATCTTGTCTGATGAAGGGCAAGGCTGACAGGAGTAGGAACCCTGGATGACAAAACATATTGAGGTTTTGGCCAGGAAAAAGGAGGAGACTTGGCTCAGGCACAAGCAGTTGGAATCAAGGGATTCCCTGGAGGTGTACAGAGGATACAGGAGTATACTTAAGAAGGAAATTAGGAGGGCAAAAAGGGGACATGAGGTAGCTTTGGCTGAGAGGATTAAGGTGAATCCAAAGGAATTCTTTAAGTATGTTAAAGGAAAAAGAACAACGAGAGAGAGAATAGGACCCCTCAAGGATCAAAGTGGACACATATGTGTGGAACCGCAGGAGGTGGTCGAGATTGTCAATGAATATTTTTCATGAGTTTACTGTGGACAAAGACATGAAGACTTGGGAACCTGGGAAAGTTAGTGATGATAAATTTGGGACAGTTCGCATTACAGCAGAGGAGGTGATGGACGTATTAAAATGTATGAAGGTGGATAAATCTCCTAGCCCTGACCAGGTATATACAAGAACACTGTGTGAGGCTAGAGAAGAAATTGCAGGAGCACCGGCTGAGATATTTGCATCATTCTCAGCCACGGTTGAAGTACCAGAAGACTGGAGAGTAGCGAATGTTGTGCACTTATTTAAGAAGGGCAGTAAAGGAAAACCTAGGAATTATAGACCGGTAAGCCTATCATCTGGGATGGGTAAGTTACTAGAGAAGATTCTGAAGGATAAGATGTACAGGCATTTGGAAAGACAGGGTTTGATTAGTAGCCGTCGTCGGCTTTGGGTACAAACAACACTTAAACCCAGAATAAGAAGAGACAATTTACAATTATGACAGGAGGTTTCTCCCCCTAAATATTTACAATAAAGTTTTTTTTAAAGCTAAAGTTTATTAGTCACAAGCAGGCTTACATTCACAGTGTAATGAAGTTACTGTGAAAATCCCCAAGTCGCCAACTCCACCTCCTGTTTGGGTACACTGAGGGAGAATTCAGCATGGGCAATGTACCTAACCAGCACGCTTTTGGAGTTGTGGGAGGAAACCGGAGCACCAGAGGAAATCCACGCAGACACAGGGAGAATGTGCAAACTCCACACAGACAGTGCCCAAGCCGGAAATTGAACCCGGGTCCCTGGCGCTGTGGGGCAGCAGTGCTAACCACTGTGCCATTAAAGTTGGGATTGGATTTAAAGCTCCCTATCACAAGTTCTGTTGCTGAATGTATATTTTTACAAATATTAAAATCTATGTTAAAGAGAACAGTGAGCATAGTGGTGTCCCAGCAGGGTTGGCACCAGTCTTAAGGGTTATATAGAGAGCAGGTTATTAAATTTTAAATACAACCCTCAAAATCACAATCGGTGGATCGTGTTACAAACCCTCTCCCCCTAAATGACTGCAGATTTTTTTCCGCAATCGGTAAAGCATAGTTATTTCTGTAACAGCAGTTATAAACATTTGTTCACGCACAAGAATCTCAAAAATTGGTAGTGTTTTCCCAATTGGCAGAAACACATGGATATCCCAGGTTACTCTTTGAAAAGAAAAATTCTAACAGACATAGGTCCCCCACTCAAATTACAAACTGGTGACTAAACTACAATTTCATAAACCCTACAAAGTTACCATGAAAAACTTCACTGGCAAGGGACTTCGGCAAAATAGCACTTAAATTCCAGAACAATACTGGTGCAGATAACACCAAGGTCACGGGATCATTTTCATAAAAGTACATTCTATTTAGATTGACAAAAAAAAATGAATTGTCTCCGTGTTAGTCCAATAGTTAAAAATTGCAGATACAGTTTATCATTCAGAGAATCCGCAGAGGATCAATAAATATGTTAAGCACCAAGGGACTTCCAAGAAACTATCATTGACTCGGGTACAATCAATACTAGGCACTAAGAGTTAAATTAAAACAACACAGCAAAACAACTAAAGCTTGACAAGGTCATAAAGATTAACGTGCTTTGTTTTTCATTTCTGATCATTGTAAGAACCATACTTGAAAGTTAACAGTGACGTTTTGTTATTAACACAGGGTTGTGATATGCAAAATTAAAAATAATTTTCTTTAAAATGTATATCTTTACACAAAAAACCTATCACATGAGTAATATTTGCATAGAATAATTAATTATACAAGTAAATTATACAATATTTTAAACAGCAGCCACATTTATAACTAAGTTAAATGTAAACATGGCACAGATACAAAGATCAATTTATAGATCACACAACATTGTTCCTAGTCCTTTCACAGGAGATTTGCAAATCCCTCAAATATTTTAGAGAATATTTAACAAACAATACAGTTGCAGTAAACTGTTTTCCCCATCATTATAAAAGGTCACATCTTTACCTCGCTGGCCGGCGTGAGAAATAAGGAGTTAACACTCTCTCTCTTTCTGACCGAGTGTGGTCATGCAATCTAGAGCACGGTAGCACACTGGTTAGCACTGTTGCTTCACAGCGATTCCCGGCTTGGGTCACTGTCTGTGTGGAGTTTGCACATTCTCCTCGTGTCTGCGTGGGTTTCCTCCGGGTGCTCCGGTTTCCTCCCGCTTGGGTCACTGTCTGTGTGGAGTTTGCACATTCTCCTCGTGTCTGCGTGGGTTTCCTCCGGGTGCTCCGGTTTCCTCCCACAGTCCAAAGATGTGCGGGTCAGGTTGATTTGCTATGCTAAAAATTGCCCTTAGTGTCCTGAGATGCATAGGTTAGAGGGATTAGTGGGTAAATATGTAGGGGTAGGGCCTGGGTGGGATTGTGGTCGGTGCAGACTCGATGGGCCGAATGGCCTCTTTCTGTACTGTAGGGTTTCTATGATTTCACACCTTTGACAGAACAGAGTACTGCAGACAGAAATACAGTGTAATGTTTTATCTATTTATTTAAACTGGACCTAGGTAATTACTCAAAACAGGCCTCAAACCTCTACACAGTATTGTACCCAAAAAGGAGGGACTTGAACCTCCCTTGTGTTGAATCCAAATGGAGATTTTTTAACCCCACTGAGGGGTTAAAAAACATCCTACTGTACTTGAATTTCAATGAGCAATTTACTCCTGCCAAAATCAGGCATCTGCTGTTATGCGAGTCATTGATCAATGAGGCGCTGTATCATTAACCCTGTGCAGGCGCTTCAAGGATTGGCCATCTCAGTGGAACCTCCAAGAACTGTCATCGGCTTTGGGTACAAACAACACTTAAACCCAGAGTACTTAATTTCCAAGCTTTAATAACTTGTGCACAAGTGAGAACACGGTGCAGCGCAATGCATTGGAAGGTGTTCTGTTGATATATACAAACAATTCAGCAGTTAATTACAGCAAATGAGAAACGAGCAACTTTCTAACCTTCATTTGCATATATATCCACCAATCAGCATAGCTTTTTGCCCTTTCATATCCAATAGAAAACTGTCTCCTGTTAATCCTTCATGAGCATAATATATCTCCATTCTTGCTCTTTGGTATTTTGAGATGGAATTGTCTTATTTTCATTCTGTGGCCAAGGCTGGAAGCAGTGTTGGAAGGCTGGAATTAACACAAGGTTTTAGGTTCAGTCGCTTATCCTGATTACATAAGCGCTGGCCCTACTGAAGGCCTCGTATGCTGATGAGCATTTTCCATTACTTGACAGAGTTTTCTTTTGACAATTATGGAAGTTTCATTTTGTAACCTAACTTCCACATAGTCAGCATGGCATTGCATTGTGCATTGGAGGTCATGCCTCACAAATTTGTTAGAGTTATTTGATGAAGTGACCAGGAAGATTAATGAGGGAAGTGGGGTAGACATAATCGAAATGGACTTCAGTAAGGCCTTTGATAAAGTTCCACATGGTAGGCTGCTCTGGAAGGTTAGATCACATGAAATCCAGGGAGAGCTGGTAAATTGGATACACAATTGGCTTGATGACAGGAAGCGGAGGGTAATGGTGGAAGGATGCTTGTCGCACTGGAGGCCTGTGACTAGTGTCTTGGGTCAGTGCTAGGCTCATTGCTGTTTGTTATCTATATCAACAATTTAGATGAGAATGTTGTACAAGCAATGATCAGTAAGTTTGTGGATGATACTAAAGTAGGCGATGTTGTAGACAGTGAGGAAGGTTATCAAAAATTGCATGCTGGAGAAGTGGGCCAAGAAATGACAAATGGAGTTCAATACAGATAAGTGTGAGGTGTTGCATTTTGGAAAGTCAACTCAACGTAGGACTCTCATGGTGAATGTTAAGACCTTAGGGAGTATCGTGGAACAGAGGGACTTTGGAGTTCAGATGCACGGTTCTCTAAAGGTGAAATCGTAGGTAGATAGGGCAGCAAAGAAGGCTTTTGGCATGCTGGCCTTCATCAGTCAGGGCATTGAGTATAGAAGTTGGGAAGTTATGTTGCAGTTGTACATTGGTGAGGCCGCACCTGGAGTATTGTATTCAGTTTTGGTTGCCTTGCTATAGGAAAGATGTTATTAAACTGGAGAGAGTGCAGAAGAGATTTACAAGGATGTTGCCAGGAGTCAAGGGACTGAGCTATAGGGAGAGACTGGACAGGCTAGGACTTTTTTTTTGGAATGTAGAAGACTGAGGGGTGATCTTATAGAGGTGTATATAAGACCATGAGAGGCATGGATAGGGTGAATGCACTTAGTCTTTTTCCCAGGGTTGGGGAATCGAGAACTAGAGGGCATAGGTTTAAGTTAAGAGGGGAAAGAATTAATGGGAACCTTAGGAGCAACATTTTTACACAGAGGGTGGTATGTATGTGGAATGAGCTGCCGGAGGAAGTGGTTGAGGCAGGGGGTTAGCTTAGATGGGCATTTTGGTCGACACGGACCAGTTTGGGCTGAAGGGCCTGTCTCCGTGCCATAGATTCTATGATTATTTGCGATCCCCTCGTCCCTGTCCCCAGCACCTCTCCAGTTCATTCCCCCTCAGTTGTGGGTTGTGACTGATTGGTAATTTTACAGAATGGAAGAAGGAGGCTATTTGGCCCATCATATTACTGCCAGCTCTCCATTTACTTCCTGTAAACCTGCAAATTCTCCCTTCTCAAAGAATAGTTTTGAGTCCCAGTCCTCCGCTCTCCCCTCTGAGTCATTCCTACTGCTGACTTGAAAGCTCTTGGAGCTAAAGGAATGTATGGGGCGGGGTAGGGGGGGCGGGGGTGGTGAGGAATCAGGATATTGAATTTGATGATCAGCCATGATCAAAATGAATGACGGAGCAGGCTCGAAGGGTCAATTGGCCTACTCCTGCTTCTAGTTTCTATGTTTTCATGATACAGATGTAAACTTCAGTTCCATCTGTTAAGTTTAATCTTTTTTTTAACTATTGCAATCTACAGAGTGGGCACAATCGAAATCCATCAAGAGATGACACGCCTTCTTCAGACAGCAATAACCTTGAGAATCCCAATCTGTTTGTCAACTTCCCAGCTGCTTTGGACCATTGTCCCCATCACACCTGAAGTGAATTTTCTCTTTGTGTCTTTGGAGCAGGTTTTTTTTTCACTGGAGTTATTGCAGGCTTTGGCATCTGCAGCCTCTACTTCGATATATGACCTGCGACCTGTACTCCAGGCTTCGATATCTGTGGCCTGTACTCCAGGCTTCGATATCTACGGCCTGTACTCCAGGCTTCAATATCTGTGGCCTGTACTCCAGGCTTCGATAGCTGCGGCCTGTACTCCAGGCTTCAATATCTGCGGCCTGTACTCCAGGCTTCAATATCTGCGGCCTGTACTCTAGGCTTCGGAGGATTTGATATGTTTTGGCAATTAATCTGCACCTTTCCAAGAAGCTATGATTGTGATTTGATTGAAGAATGTCAGCAATGAAATCTGGAATGGTCTGTGTTCACTGTCACATTCTGTGCTTGCAACAGGAGCTACATAATTTCTACTCCTTTCATATGACTCTCGCCTGGGCCTTGGCTCCACTCTCTGTGACTGGATCCTGAACTTCCTAACTCACAGACCACGCGCAGTAAAGATAGGCAACAACACCTCCTCCACAATCATCCTCAACACCGGCGCCCCACAAAGCTGTGTTCTCAGCCCCCTACTATACTCCTTATACACCTGTGACTGTGTGGCCAAATTCCCCTCCAATTCGATTTTCAAGTTTGCTGACAACACCGCCGTAGTGGGTCGGATCTCAAACAATGAAGACACAGAGTACAGGAATGAGATAGAGAATCTCGTGAACTGGTGTGGTGACAATAATCTCTCCCTCAACGTCAACAAAGTGAAGGAGATTGTCATTGACTTCAGGAAGCATAGAGGAGAACATGCCCCTGTCTGTATCAATGGGGACGAAGTAAAAAGAGTTGGGAGAACAAACAAAGAACAATGCAGCACAGGAACAGGCCCTTCGGCCCTCCAAGCCCGCGCCGCTCCCTGGTCCAAACTAGACCATTCTTTTGTATCCCTCCATTCCCACTCCGTTCAAGTTTTTACGTTTCCAGATCACCAACAACCTGTCCTGGTCCCCCCAGGCCGACACTATAGTTAAGAAAGCCCACCAACACTTTCTCAGAATACTTTCTCAGAAGACTAAGGAAATTTGGCATGTCACCTACGACTCTCACCAACTTTTACAGATGCACCATAGAAAGCATTCTTTCTGGTTGTTTCACAGCTTGGTATGGCTTCTGCTCTGCCCGAGACCGCAAGAAACCATTGACTCTATCGACATTTCCTGCCGCCTCGGCAAAGCAGCCAGCGTAATTAAGGACCCCACGCATCCCGGACATTCTCTCTTTCACCTTCTTCCGTTGGGAAAAAGATACAAAAGTCTGAGGTCACATACCAACCGACTCAAGAACAGCTTCTTCCCTGCTGCCATCAGACATTTGAATGCACCTACCTTGCATTAAGTTGATCTTTCTCTACATCCTAGCTATGACTGTAACACTATATTCTGCACTCTCTCGTTTCCTTCTCTATGACTGGTATGCTTTGTATAGCGCATAAGAAACAATACTTTTCACTGTATGCTAATACATGTGACAAATCGAATCAAATGAAGATTTCATTGTAAAACGGCTTTGGATAAGCAGAGTAAATCAGAGTAAGTTTCAATGCTGAAGGTTGTCATTTATCTCTCTGACTTTTGGATGCTGGGTCCAAATGAACAAAGAATTAGGGGGTCGGATGCAGAGGGTGTGTGAGATTTGGGTGTTGCGGTGGTGTGGGGGGAGGGAGTACAGGGGACGGTGTAAAGTGGGGGTATGGGTTAGAGGGTGGGGAAACAGGGTGCAGGGGAGGGTATCTGGTAGGTGTATGGGGTTGGAGTGAAGGCTGGAGGGGCATTGGGTGAGGTGGTGTTGGGGTTGATTGGGAGGGATGGAGGATTTGGGGAGGGAATGGGACGTTAGGGAGGAGGGGGGGTTTGGAAGGAGGAGGTAATTGGGGGTTGGTTGGGGGAGGAGTGGGGGGGTTGGGGTGGAGGAGGGAAGGGGAGGAAGGTAGAGGGGTGGAGAAAGGGGCCAACTCACATTTACCAATAAATATACTGACAGTGAAACAAAAAAAAATACTCAACTGGTTCCTTCAAAATTATAGCAAAATACAGAAACATCTATGTGATAGGTATTTATAACTGCAGTACTCGTTCTTGGACAGTCTGTAGTTACATATTAACACAAATCAGCATCATTGACAATCAAGCTATTATCTATAGTGTGACAATTATAAGATGTTTTACATGCAAACTATTCTTTGTTCAGAGGCCTCTAATCAACTTGAATGAGCAAAGAAACTGTTTGTTCAGGGATGTATCAAATATATCACCACGTTATCTCCAAATAAAAGCAATGTACTATGCAGAAAATAACAATGCAGAGATGTGTTTTCTCTTTCCAGTTCAGGTTTTCAATTCTAAAACTTGCTTCTCCTGATTTTGCTGAAATAAGAAATTGCAATGATCTTCAGCATATCCTCCAGTCCTCCAATGGTTCCATTGTTTAAAGAACAAAGAAAATTGCAGCACAGGAACATGTCCTTTGGCCCTCCAAGCCTGCACCGACCACGCTGCCCGACTGAACTAAAACCCCCGATCCTTCCAGGGACCATATCCCTCAATTCCCATCCTATTTGTGTATTTGTTCAGACGCCCCTTAAAGCTCACTATCGTATCTGTTTCCACTACCTCCCCTGGCAGCGAGTTTCAGGCACCCTCTGTGTAAAAAAACTTGCCTCATACATTTCCTTTAAACCTTGCCCCTTGCACCTTAGACCTATGCCCCCTTGTAATTGACTCTTCCACCCTGGGAAAAAGCTTCTGGCTATCCAGTCTGCCCATGACCCTCATAATTTTGTAGACTTCTATCAGGTTGCCCCTCAACCTCTGTCGTTCCAGTGAGAACAAACCAAGTTTCTCCAACCTCTCCTCATAGCTAATGCCCTCCATACCAGGCAACATCCTGGTAAATCTTTTCTGTACCCTCTCCAAAGCCTCCACATCCTTCTGGTGGAATGGCGACCAGAATTGAACACTATATTCCAAGTGCAGCCTAAGGTTCTATAAAGCTGCAACATGACTTGCCAATTTTTAAACTCAATAATATATAAATGATTTGGACAAATATGGAGCTGGTCTGATTAGTAAGTTCGCAGACAGCACAAAAATTGGTGGAGTTGAGGTTAGTGAAGAGGATTGTCAGAGGATACAGCAAGATATAGACCAGTTGGAGACTTGGGCGGAGAAATGGCAGATGGAGTTTAACCTAGACAAGTGTGAGATAATGCATTTTGGAAGGTCCAATGCATGTAGGAATTGTACAGTATATGGTAGAACCCTTAAGAGTATTGATAGGCAAAGAGATCTGAATGTACAGGTACACAGGTCACTGAAAGTGGCAATGCAGGTGGAGAAGGTAGTCAAGAAGGCATACGGCATGCTTGCCTTCATCAGCAGGGGCATTGAGTTTAAAAATTGGCAAGTCATGTTGCAGCTTTATAGAACCTTAGGCTGCACTTGGAATATAGTGTTCAATTCCGGTCGCCATTCCACCAGAAGGATGTGGAGGCTTTGGAGAGGGTACAGAAAAGATTTACCAGGATGTTGCCTGGTATGGAGGGCATTAAGCTATGAGGAGAGTTTGGGGAAACTTGGTTTGTTCTCACTGGAACGACAGAGGTTGAGGGGCGACCTGATAGAAGTCTACAAGATTATGAGAGGCATGGACAGAGTGGATTGTCAGATTCCCAGGGTGGAAGAGTCAATTCCTAGGGGGCACAGCTTTAAGGTGCGAGGGGCAAGGTTTAAAGGAGATGTGCGAGGCAGATCTTTTACACAGAGAGTAGTGGGTGCCTGGAACCCGTTGCCAGGGGAGGTAGTGGAAGCGGATATGGAAGTGACTTTTAAGGGGCGTATTGACAAATACATGAATAGGATGGGAATAGAGGGATATGGTCCCTGGAAGAGTCTGGGGTTTTAGTTAAGTCGGGCAGCATGGTCGGTGCAGGCTTGGAGGGCCAAAGGGCCTGTTCCTGTGCTGTAATTTTTTTTGTTCTTTGATGATAGCGGCATTTAAGGGGCAACTAACATAGAACATAGAACATAGAACATTACAGCGCAGAACAGGCCCTTCGGCCCACGATGTTGCACCGACCAGTTAAAAAAAAACTGTGACCCTCCAACCTAAACCAATTTCTTTTCGTCCATGAACCTATCTACGGATCTCTTAAACGCCCCCAAACTAGGCGCATTTACTACTGATGCTGGCAGGGCATTCCAATCCCTCACCACCCTCTGGGTAAAGAACCTACCCCTGACATCGGTTCTATAACTACCCCCCCTCAATTTAAAGCCATGCCCCCTCGTGCTGGATTTCTCCATCAGAGGAAAAAGGCTATCACTATCCACCCTATCTAAACCTCTAATCATCTTATATGTTTCAATAAGATCCCCTCTTAGCCGCCGCCTTTCCAGCGAAAACAATCCCAAATCCCTCAGCCTCTCCTCATAGGATCTCCCCTTCATACCAGGCAACATCCTGGTAAACCTCCTCTGCACCCTCTCCAAAGCCTCCACATCCTTCCTGTAATGTGGGGACCAGAACTGCACACAGTACTCCAAGTGCGGCCGCACCAGAGTTGTGTACAGTTGCAACATAACGCTACGACTCCTAAATTCAATCCCCCTACCAATAAACGCCAAGACACCATATGCCTTCTTAACAACCTTATCTACTTGATTCCCAACTTTCAGGGATCTATGCACACATATACCTAGATCCCTCTGCTCCTCCACACTATTCAAAGTCCTCCCGTTAGCCCTATACTCAACACATCTGTTATTCCTACCAAAGTGAATTACCTCACACTTCTCCGCATTAAACTCCATCCGCCACCTCTCGGCCCAACTTTGCAACCTGTCTAAGTCTTCCTGCAAACTACGACACCCTTCCTCACTGTCTACCACACCACCGACTTTGGTGTCATCAGCAAATTTGCTAATCCACCCAACTATACCCTCATCCAGATCATTAATAAATATTACAAACAGCAGTGGCCCCAAAACAGATCCCTGAGGTACACCACTTGTAACCGCACTCCATGATGAATATTTACTATCAACCACCACCCTCTGTTTCCTATCCGCTAGCCAATTCCTGATCCAATTTCCTAGATCACCCCCAATCCCATACATCTGCATTTTCTGCAGAAGCCTACCATGGTGAACCTTATCAAACGCCTTACTAAAATCCATATATACCACGTCCACTGCCCTGCCCCCATCCACCACCTTGGTCACTTTCTCAAAAAACTCAATAAGGTTAGTAAGGCACGACCTACCTGCCACAAAACCATGCTGACTATCACCTATCAATTCATTACTCTCCAAATAACTATAAATCCTATCCCTTATAATTTTTTCCAACATCTTGCCGACAACAGAAGTGAGACTCACCGGTCTATAATTCCCGGGGAAGTCTCTGTTCCCCTTCTTAAACAATGGGACAACATTCGCTAACCTCCAATCTTCTGGTACTATACCAGAGGCCAACGACGACCTGAAGATCAGAGCCAGAGGCTCTGCAATCACTTCTCTTGCCTCCCAGAGAATCCTTGGATAAATCCCATCCGGACCAGGGGATTTATCTATTTTCAGACCCTCCAGAATATCCTGCACATCCTCCTTATCAACTGTAATACTGTCTATTCTACTCCCTTGCAACCCAGTGTCCTCCTCAGCTATATTCATGTCCCCTTGCGTGAACACCGAAGAGAAATATTGGTTCAATGCTTCACCAATCTCCTCCGGTTCCACACATAACTTCCCTCTGCCATCTATAACTGGCCCTAAACTTGCCCTAACCAACCTTCTGTTCTTGACATACCTATAGAACGCCTTAGGATTCTCTTTAACCCTATCCGCCAAAGTCTTCTCATGTCCCCTTTTAGCCCTTCTAAGCTCGCTCTTCAACTCCCTCTTAGCCAATCTAAAGCTTTCTAGTGCACTACCCGAGTGCTCACGTCTCATCCGAACATAAGCCTCCTTTTTCTTTTTAACCAACAAAGAAACTTTTTTGGTGCACCACGGTTCCCTAGCCCTACCAATTCCTCCTTGCCTGACAGGGACATACCTATCACAGACTCGCAGTAGCTGCTCCTTGAAAAAACTCCACATGTCGGACGTTCCCAGTCCCTGTAATCTCCTAGTCCAACCTATGTTTCCTAATTCTCTCCTAATAGCCTCATAATTACCCTTCCCCCAGCTAAAACCACTGGCCCGAGGTTCATGCCTATCCCTTTCCATCACTAAGGTGAACGTAACCGAATTGTGGTCACTATCACCAAAATGCACACCAACTTCCAAGTCTAGCACCTGGTCTGGCTCATTTCCCAGCACCAGATCCAATATAGCCTCACCTCTAGTTGGCCTGTCTACATACTGAGTCAAAAAACCTTCCTGCACGCTTTGAACAAAAACTGACCCCTCTAACGAGCTAGAGCTATAACAATTCCAGTCAATATTAGTCAAGTTAAAATCCCCCATAACAATTGCCCTATTACTATCACTCCTAAGCAGGATTGACTCCGCAATCCTTTCCTCAACCTCTCTAGAACTTTTAGGAGGTCTATAAAAGACTCCCAACAGGGTGACCTCTCCTCTCCTATTTCTAATCTCCGCCCATACTACCTCAACAGATAAGTCCTCATCAAACCTCCTCTCTGACACTGTGATACAATCTCTGACCAATAATGCTACCCCTCCCCCTCTTCTACCTCCTTCCCTACTTCGACTAAAACATTTGAACCCCGGGACCTGCAGCATCCATTCCTGCCCCTGCTCTATCCATGTCTCTGAAATAGCCACAACATCGAAGTCCCAGGTACTGATCCACGCTGCAAGTTCACCCACTTTATTGCGAATACTCCTGGCATTGAAGTATACACATTTCAAACCCTAAGGTTAACTAAGGTTAACTCTCACGGGATCCAGGGTGAGATATCTAAATGGATACAAAATTGGCTTCTTGACAGAAGCCAGGGGGTGGTTGTAGAGGGTTGCTTTTCAAACTGGAGGTCTGTGACCAGCGGTGTGCCTCAGGGATCAGTGCTGAGTCCACTGTTATTTGTCATTTATATTGATGATAATATAGGAGGCATGGTTAGTAAGTTTGCAGACACGGTAGCACAGTGGTTAGCACTGCTGCTTCACAGCTCCAGGGACCTGGGTTCGATTCCCGGCTTGGGTCACTGTCTGTGTGGAGTTTGCACATTCTCCTCGTGTCTGCGTGGGTTTCCTCTGGGTGCTCCGGTTTCCTCCCACAGTCCAAAGATGTGCGGGTTAGGTTGATTGGCCTTGCTAAATTGCCCCTTAGTGTCCTGAGATGTGTAGGTTAGAGGGATTAGCGGGTAAATATGTAGGGATATTGGGGTAGGGCCTGGGTGGGATTGTGGTCGGTGCAGACTCGATGGGCCAGATGGCCTCTTTCTGCACTGTAGGGTTTCTATGATTCAGATGACACCAAGATTGGTGGCGTAGTGGATAGTGAAGAAAGTTATCTCCGATTGCAACGGGATCTTGATCAGTTGGGTCAGTGGGCTGATGAATGGCAGATGAAGTTTAATTTAGATAAATGCGAGGTGATGCATTTTGGTAGATTGAACCAGGGCAGGACTTACTCAGTTAATGGTAGGGCGTTGGGGAGAGTTACAGAACAAAGATCTAGGGGTACATGTTCATAGCTCCTTGAAAGTGGAGTCACAGGTGGACAGAGTGGTGAAGAAGGCATTCAGCATGCTTGGTTTCATTGGTCAGAACATTGAATACAGGAGTTGGGACATCTTTGTTGAAGTTGTACAAGACATTGGTAAGGCCACACTTGGAGTACTGTGTACAGTTCTGGTCACCCTATTATCGAAAGGATGTTATTAAACTAGAAAGCGCGCAGAAAGGATTTACTAGGATGCTACCAGGACTTGATGGTTTGAGTTATAAGGAGAGGATGGATAGACTGGGACTTTATTCTCTGGAGCGCAGAAGGTTGAGGGGTGATCTTATAGAGGTCAATAAAATAATGAGGGGCATAGATCAGCTCGATAGTCAATATCTTTTCCCAAAGATAGGGGAGTCTAAAACTAGAGGGCATAGGTTTAAGGTGAGAGGGGAGAGATACAAAAGTGTCCAGAGGGGCAATTTTTTCACAGAGGGTGGTGAGTGTCTGGAGCAAGCTGCCAGAGGAAGTAGTAGAGGCGGGTACAATTTTGTCCTTTAAAAAGCATTTAGACAGTTACATGGATAAGATGGGTACAGAGCGATATGGGCCAAATGGGGGCAATTGGGATTAGTTTAGGGGTTTAAAAAAAAGGGCACATGGATAAGTTGGGCCGAAGGGCCTGTTTCCATGCTTGTAAACCTTTATGACTCTATAACTAGACGAATACATGAATAGGATGGGAATCGACAGATATGGACTCCATAAGTGCATACAGTTTTAGTTTAGACAGACATCGTGATCAGCGCAGGCTGGAGGGCTTGTTCTTGTGCTGTACCTTTCTTTGTTATTTGCTCATAGTTTTAATCTATTACTGTACCTTAAGAGGGGGAGGGGGATATGGGGAGGGGGACGGAGAGAGGGGTAGACAGGGAGGGGGAGTGGGGTAGATGGGACGGGGGAGAGGGGGAGGGGGACAGGGAGAGGGGTACGCAGGGAGAGGGGTAGACATGGTGGGGTAGACGGGGAGGGGGACAGGGAGAGGGGTAGACATGGTGGGGTAGACATGGGGTGGAGGGGGGGTGGGGTAGACAGGACGAGGGGAGGGGGACGTGGGGTATGGGGACCGAGGGAGGGGGCATGGGGGAGGGGGGGTGGGGAGAGGGGTAGACGGGGAGGAGGACAGCGAGAGGAGTAGACGTGAGGGGGAGAGGGTAGATGGGGGGCACTCTCTTTGACTTTTGTTTCGTGGTGTTCTTGACATTGAATATCTCTTATCCTCTATCCTATCACTGACCTTCCCTTTAGTTCTGACCTCTCTGCAGCTCCAAAGTCAAGACATTTGGACTCGATGTGTTCACCCTGTTTCTCTCTGCGCATTTGCTGTGAGATCTGTGTTTTTATTTGTGTGAATCTGCAAGAGACATGATCAGTCTCACTGCTCTGTGATTACATCCCTTCTTCAATCAGGGCCTCACCTTTAACTCACTTCAAACATCTGGCACCATCCCCATCTGGAAAAGATTCAAAGGTTCTGGCAAGGCCTTCAGCTCTCTCTACCCCCACTTCCTTTAATGAGAGCCTTTGGACCAGACACTGTGTCCACTGGAGCATGATGTGGAGATGCCGGCGTTGGACTGGGGTAAACACAGTAAGAAGTTTAACAACACCAGGTTAAAGTCCAACAGGTTTATTTACCAAATAAACCTGTTGGACTTTAACCTGGTGTTGTTAAACTTCTTACTCCACTGGAGCAGCCAGTCTTTCCAGTACATTCTTCCAAACAGTTTTCATCATAGCCTCTGCATCTTTTTCTACAATATTTTGTCAGCGTCTTCTTCCTCAGTAAATACTAATAGAAAATACAATGAATTCTTCCAGCCTTGCCCTGTGTCTCCCAGCATGCATCTGTTACTACCCACTTACCATATACTTGCTGGTTGAAGGTTTTTGGATTCCCTCTTGTTTTATTACCATTCTTTTCTCATAGTTCCTCTCTCACCATGTTCTATTTGGCCTGGTTATAGAACATAGAACAGTACAGCACAGTACAGGCCCTTCGGCCCTCGATGTTGTGCTGAGCTTTGTCCGAAACCAAGATCAAGCTATCCCACTCCCTATCATTCTGGTGTGCTCCATGTGCCTATCCAATAACCGCTTGAAAGTTCCTAAAGTGTCCGACTCCACTATCACAGCAGGCAGTCCATTCCAGACCCCAACCACTCTTTGAGTAAAGAACCTACCTCGGACATCCCTCCTACATCTCCCATCATGAACCTTATAGTTACGCCCCCTAGTAACAGCTACATTCACCGAAGGAAATAGTTTCTGAACGTCCACTCTATCTATCCCCCTCATCATCTTATAAACTTCTATTAAGTCACCTCTCATCCTCCTCCGCTCTCAGGAGAAAAACCCTAGCTCCCTCAACCTTTCCTCATAAGACCTACCCTCCAAACCAGGCAGCATCCTGGTAAGTCTCCTCTGCACTCTCCAATGCTTCCACATCCTCCTTATAGTGAGGTGACCAGAACTGGGGCGGCACGGTAGCACAGTGGTTAGCACTGCTGCTTCACAGTTCCAGGGTCCTGGGTTCGATTCCCGGCTCGGGTCACTGTCTGTGTGGAGTTTGCACATTCTCCTCGTGTCTGCGTGGGTTTCCTCCGGGTGCTCCGGTTTCCTCCCACAGTCCAAAGATGTGCGGGTTAGGTTGATTGACCAGGTTAAAAAAAAAAATTGCCCCTTAGAGTCCTGGGATGCATAGGTTAGAGGGATTAGTGGGTAAATATGTGGGGGTAGGGCCTGGGTGGGATTGTGGTCGGTGCAGACTCGATGGGCCGAATGGCCTCCTTCTGCACTGTAGGGTTTCTATGAAAAAAAAACTGCACACAATATTCCAAATGTGGTCTCACCAAGGTGCTGTACAGTTGCAGCATAACCCCATGGCTCTTAAACTCAAACCCCCTGTTAATAAACGCAAATCATGATGTGGAGAAGCCGGCGTTGGACTGGGGTAAACACAGTAAGAGTTTTAACAACACCAGGTTAAAGTCCAGCAGGTTTATTTGGTAGCAAATGCCATTAGCTTTCGGAGCGCTGCTCCTTTGTCAGATGGAGTGAATATCTGCTCTCAAACAGGGCATACAGAGACACAAAATCAAGTTACAGAATACTGATTAGAATGCGAATCTTTAGAGCTGATTAGGTCTTAAACTTACAGACAATGTGAATGGAGGGAGCATTAGGCACAGGTTAAAAAGATGTGTATCGTCTCCAGACAGGACAGCCAGTGAGATTCTGCGAGTCCAGGAGGCAAGCTGTGGGGGTTACCGATAGTGTGACATGAACCCAAGATCTTGGGTGGAGGGAGCAAGATCTTGCTCCCTCCACTCACATTGTCTGTATCTTTAAGACCTGATCAGCTGTAAGGATTTGCATTCTAATCAGTATTCTGTAACTTGATTTTGTGTCTCTGTATGCCCTGTTTGAGAGCAGATATCCACTCCATCTGACGAAGGAGCAGCGCTCCGAAAGCTAATGGCATTTGCTACCAAATAAACCTGTTAGACTTTAACCTGGTGTTGTTAAAACTCTTACTGAATAAACGCTAACACACTATAGGCCTTCTTCACGGCTCTATTCACTTGAGTGGCAACCTTCAGAGATCTGTGGATATGGTTCTTGCTTGAAAAATTCACCTGACTGGCTTTTCGTGTTTTATCATCTTCATTATCTTCCTGGTCACTAAAGATGTTTGTTCCCTCACCTTCTCCAACATTTTTTGGAGTGTATATAGCTTGTACCTGAAAAGTCCCCTCCTTCAAGATTACCCAATGCAGTTTTAGCTGTCAATGTTTCAAGTCATAGAGATTTACAGCATGGAAACAAGCTCTTCGGCCCAACTTGTCCATGCCGCCCCATTTTTTTAACCACTATTTGGCCCATGTCCCTCTTAACCCATCTTACCCATGTAACTGTCTAAATGCTTTTTAAAATACAAAATTGTACCCACCTCCACTACTACCTTTGGCAGCTTGTTCCAGGCAATCACCAGCCTCTGTGTGAAGAAATTGCCCCTCTGGACTCTTTTGTATCTCTCCCCTCTCACCTTAAACCTATGCCCTCTAGTTTTAGACTCCCCTACTTCTGGGAAAGATGTTGACTATGTAGCTGATATGTGCCCTTCATTATTTTATAGACCTCTATAAGATCATCCCTCAGCCTCCTATGCTCCAGGGAAAGAAGTCCCAGTCTATCCAGCCTCTCCTTATAACCCAAACCATCAAGGTCCCGGTAGCATCCTAGTAAATCTATTCTGCACTCTTTCTAGTTTAATATCCTTTCTATAATAGGTGACCAGAACTGTACATAGTATTCCAAGTGTGGCCTTACTAATGTCTTGTACAACTTCAACAAGACATCCTAACTTCTGTATTCAATGTTCTGACCAAAGAAACAAAGCATGCTGAATGCCTTCTTCACCACTCTGTCCACCTGTGACTCCACTTTCAAGGAGCTATGAACCTGTACCGCTAAACCTCTTTGTTCTATAACTCTCCTCAACACCCTGCCATTAACTGAGTAAGTCCTGCCCTGATTCGATCTGCCAAAATGCATCACTTCACATTTATCTAAATTAAACCCCATCTGCCATTCGTCAGCCCACTGGCCCAATTGATCAAGATCCCATTGCAATCCAAGATAATCTTCACTTTCCACTATGCAACCCCCAGTCTTGCTGTCATCTGCAAACTTACTAACCATGCCTTCTAAATTCCTACCCAAATCATTAATATAAATGACAAATAACAGTGGACCCAGCACTTTTTGTTTCTAATTTACCCCCAAGCTTGATCTCCTCCCTTCCCAGTGAGGTTGGCCCTCTTCCAATTGAGAAATTCTGTTTGCTCTTCTCCTTTGCTCATCTAAACTTTGTGATATAATGATCACTCTGAGCCAAGTATTCCCTGCACAGGCACTTAGTCCGCACACGCCACCTCTTTTCTCAATACTAGATATAACAATTCTCCTTTCCTGGTTGGATTGAGCACATATGTCAATTACTAGGGGAAGCAGGTATAAGGTAAAAAGGGGAAAGTTTAAAGGAGATGTGAGTGGCAAGTTTTTTACCCAGAGGGTGGTAAGTGTCTTGAGTGCATTGCCAGAGCAGATATAATAGCAGTGTTTAAGAGGCATCTTGACATATATGAATAGGCAGAGAATAGAATCATACATTGTAGAAGAGGTTCTTTGGCTCATCAAGTCTGCTCTGACATGTGAGAAACACCTAAACTCCCACCTATTTCCATTTACCAGCACTTGGCGCATAGTGTTGAATGTTATGACATGCCAAGTACTCATCCAGGTACTTTTTTAAAATGACAGCACATTTTAGACCTTCACCACCCTCTGGATAAAAACGTTTTTCCTCACATTCCCCCTAAAACTCCTGCCCCTCACCTTGATTCTATGTTCGCTCATGAATGACCACTCTGTCCATGTCTCTCATAATCTTGTAAGCCTCAATCAAGTCACCCCTCAGTCTTCTCTGTTCCAATGGAAACAACTCAAGCCTACCCAACCTCTCTTCATAACTTAAATGTTCCATCCCAGACTGCATCCTGGTGAATCTCCTCTGTACCCTCTCCAGAGCAATCACCTCCTTCCTATAACATGGCAACCAGAACTGTGGCTTCACCAAAGTTCTATACAACTCCAACATGACTTCCCTGCTTTGTCATCTATCCCTGAAGGATAGATGAGGCATTGATAAATTGTAGATTACCACAATCTAATAATGGGTATCTTAAATTTTAAGGATGCCTCTGAATCAGCTGTCAGCTAAATCTAGTTGAGTTTTAATCTTGAAATGATTGTGTAGTAAGGAAGTTACCATCATATGAATCTAGTGAACTGGTGCGGCAACAATAATCTCTCCCTCAATGTCAACAAAACTAAGGAAATTGTCATTGACTTCAGGAAACATAGTGGAGAACATATGCCCCTGTCTACATCAATGGGGACAAAGTAGAAATGGTCGTGAGCTTCATGTTTTTAGGTGTCTAGATCACCAACAACCTGTCCTGGTCCCCCCTGCATGCCGACACTATAGTTAAGAAAGCCCACCAATGCCTCTACTTTCTCAGAAGACAAAGAAAATTTGGCATGTCAGCTACAACTCTCACCAACTTTTGCAGAATGCACCATAGAAAGCATTCTTTCTGGTTGTATCACAGCTTGGTATGGCTCCCGTTCTGCCCAAGACCGCAAGGAACTACAAAACGTCGTGAATGTAGCCCAATCCATCATGCAAACCAGCCTCCCATCCATTGATTCTGTCTACATTTCCCACTGCCTCGGCAAAGCAGCCAGCATAATTAAGGACCCCACGCACCCCGGACATTCTCTCTTCCACCTTCTTCCATCAGGAAAAAGATACAAAAAGTCTGAGGTCAACCGACTCAAGAACAGTTTTTTCCCTGCTACCATCAGACTTTTGAATGGACCTACCTAGCATTAAGTTGATCTTTCTCTCCACCCTAGCTATAACTGTAACACTATATTTTGCACTCTCATTTCCTTATCTATGAACGGTATGCTTTGTATAGCACATAAGAAACAATACTTTTCACTGTATACTAATAGATGTGACAATAATTCCAAACAAATCTCAATATCTTGTTTGCTCAATGTGCTCAACATGCTTCCAATTGGTTCAGCTCTTTCATGATATATATATTGGAAGCACACAGCAAGATTTCTAGATTTGTTGGATTCACTCCAGATAGTCTCATAGAGTCATAGATGTTTACAGCATGGAAACACGCCCTTCGGCCCAACTTGTCCATGCCGTCCTTTTTTTTAAACCCCTAAGCTAATCCCAATTGCTCACATTTGGTGCATTACCCTCTATACCTTTCTTATCCATGTAACTATCTAAATGTTTTTTAAAAGACAACATTGTAGCCGCCTCTAGGCGGCACGGTAGCACAGTGGTTAGCGCTGCTGCTTCACAGCTCCAGGGACCTGGGTTCGATTCCCGCTTGGGTCACTGTCTGTGTGGAGTTTGCACATTCTCCTCGTGTCTGCGTGGGTTTCCTCCGGGTGCTCCGGTTTCCTCCCACAGTCCAAAGATGTGCGGGTCAGGTTGATTGGCTATGCTAAAATTGCCCTTAGTGTCCTGAGATGTGTAGGTTAGAGGGATTAGCGAGTAAATATGTAGGGATATGGGGGTAGGGCCTGGGTGGGGTCGGTGCAAACTCGATGGGCCGCAGGGCCACTTTCTGTACTGTAGGGTTTCTACGATATCTACTATTACCTCTGGCAGCTTGTTCCAGGCACTCATCACCCTCTATGTGAAAAAATTGCCTCTGGACACTTCTGTATCTCTCCCCTCTCACCTTAAACCTATGCCCTCTAGTTTTAGATTCCCCTACCTTTGGGAAAACATATTGACTATCTAGCTGATCTGTGACCCTCATTATTTTATAGACCTCTATAAGATCACCCGTCAGCCTCCTATGCTCCAGAGAAAAAAGTCCCAGTCTATTCAGCCTCTCCTTATAACTCAAACCATCAAGTCCCAGTAGCATCCCAGTAAATCTTTATGCACTCTTTCTAGTTTAATAATGTCCTTTCTATAATAGGGTGACCAGAACTGCACACTATTCCAAGTGTGACCTTACTAATGTCTTGTACAACTTCAACAAGACGTCCCAACACCTGTATTCAATGTTCTGACCGATGAAACCAAGCATGCCGAATGCCTTCTTCACCACTCTGTCCACCTGTGACTCCACTTTCAAGGAGCTATGTACCCCTAGATCTCTTTGTTCTGTAACTCTTCCCAACACCCTACCATTAACTGAGTAAGTCCTGCCCTGGTTCAATCTACCAAAATGCATCACCTCGCATTTATCTAAATTAAACTCCATCTGCCATTCATCAGCCCACTGACCCAACTGATCAAGATCCCATTGCAATCGGAGATAACTTTCTTCACTATCCATTACGTCATCAATCTTGGTGTCATCTGCAAACTTACTAACCATGCCCCCTATATTCTCATCCAAATCATTAATATAAATGGCAAATAACAGTGGCCCCAGCACTGATCCCTTAGGCGCACACTGCTGGTCACAGGCCTCCAGTTTGAAAAACAACTCTCTACAACCATTTTGTATCCACTTAGATACCTCACCCTGGATGCCATGAGATTTAACTATGCAACAACCTACCATGCGGTACCTTGTCAAAGGCCTTGCTAAAGTCCATGTAGACAACATCAACTGCACTCAAGGTGAAGTTATTATTTTGAGTAGTGTAGCAACAATACTTCTCCCCTTAAATGAGATAGAGGTATCTCACTAGACTCTAGTTTTCTACTCGGAGGTTTAATGCGTTGAAGGGAGATTTAAAGAATAGGTTTAGAGGGAACAATAGCCTTGGTTTAGGTGTCTGTATAACAATTTATATTCAAAGGTACCTGTATAGCAATTTATATTAGTAGGAATAAATAGTATAATAAATATGTATGAATTTACCATTATACGATCACAAAGGGCATGCATGAAAACTCCACCATGTTAACAGGAGCTCAGGATAGTAAAACGACACAAGATGGATGCTAGCTTTTGGCCACATTCCTGAGCACCACTAGCTGGCTTGAGCATAAGCTTGTGTACAATAGACCACAGATACTGGTGACTGGTACCAGTCTATGATCTGAGGCCTCGGATGAAAACCAGACATGGAGGATTAGGGAGGACAGTCATGGAAGATGATAAGGAGGCCCACTGGACAAGGAGTATTGTACACTCAAGGACTCCAGATAGGAGAAAGAAAGATAATATTGACTGAGGTACCATGAGTCGTGTCCATGAGACCACGAGCTGATCATGCACAAGCCCACCTTACGTAATGCCTTTTTCATTGGATATGTGACTGCTGTATGTAATCTGTAATCAATATCATTGGACAAAGTCCAGCCATGATGGGCTGTGTAGATGTTTGAAAAATGTATAAGAATGGATATTTTTCCTTTGTTCATCGGAGAGAGGCACTGGGTTTAACAGAAGCCATCTCCCTGCCGGCGAAAATAAACCATTTGATGTGAGGACCAACCCTGAGCACTGAGTGATTTCTTTGAGAGTCTCTCCCACTAACAAATGTAAATGCTTTAAATATTGAAAGTATACTTAACTCTCTCTCTCTAACATTATTTAAAACCTGAATTCTGTAATAGAAGCAAAATTATACTTTATTTTTCTAGAACTATCAATGTTGTGATTGATTTACCATCAAAAGTGATGGTACCTATGTGATGGCATGTTTAGTGCTTTAATAAACTTTTATATAATTTAGAAAAGGTTTTGTCTCATTTAATCTCCTGCATCCAAACTCAAGAACCCATCTCAGTAAGCTCCTTAGTGGAGAGGTATGTTACTGAAAAGGGATTTCCCTTATAATATCCATGTTATTATAATCTGGCTGAATTTGTTACAAAGGCTGTTTGGAGGTCCAGCCTCTCTCACAGGGGGAAATGCCCTTACAGTATCCAGCCTCTTAGGTCCCCACAGGATCTTATATGCTTCAATAAGATCACACCTCAATCTTCTAAATTCCACTGGATACATCCCCAACCTATCCAACCTTTCCTCATAAGACAACCCTCTCACCTCAGGAATCAGATGACTGAACCATCTGAGCAGCTTCTAATATTATTCTATCTTTTGTTGATTAAGATTCAGTGCACAGTACTCCAGATGTGGTCTTACCAATGCCCTGTAGGACTGGAGCAAGGCGTCCCTACTTTTATATTCCATCCCTCTTTGTGACAAATTCAAAGAATAAAGGAGGAAAAACTTCTTTTACATTTGAGATTGAGACCAGTGTGTTTGGGAAGGATAGTTCCCAGCAGGCCTTTGCAACCTCTGTGTTTGTGCAGGCTGGAGAAGTTTGCACATGTGCAATTGGTGTATTTTTGCATTTCCAGGCCGGGAATTTGCACTGTTCATTTTTTTTTCAGATTGGAAACCAGTCCTGTGCCCAAGTAGAAGGAAAAGAGGGAGAAAGTAAAAGTGTTGAAAGAGGGTAAGATGACCTGAGAGGAGAGTGTCATTTTGCAGAAAGTGTAAGTCCGAGGTGTTATTTGAACTAACAAAGAACAGTACAGCACAGGAAACAGGCCCTTCGGCCCTCCAAGCCTGTGCCGCTCCTTGGTCCAACTGGACCAATCGTTTGTATCCCTCCATTCCCAGGCTGCTCATGTGACTATCCAGGTAAGTCTTAAACGATGTCAGCGTGCCTGCCTCCACCACCCTACTTGGCAGCGCATTCCAGGCCCCCACCACCCTCTGTGTAAAAAAAAAACGTCCCTCTGATGTCTGAGTTATACTTCGCCCCTCTCAGCTTGAGCCCGTGACCCCTCGTGATCGTCACCTCCGACCTGGGAAAAAGCTTCCCACTGTTCACCCTATCTATACCCTTCACAATCTTGTATACCTCTATTAGATCTCCCCTCATTCTCCGTCTTTCCAAGGAGAACAACCCCAGTCTACCCAATCTCTCCTCATAGCTAAGACCCTCCATACCAGGCAACATCCTGGTAAACCTTCTCTGCACTCTCTCCAATGCCTCCACGTCCTTCTGGTAGTGCGGCGACCAGAACTGGACGCAGTACTCCAAATGTGGCCTAACCAGCGTTCTATACAGCTGCATCATCAGACTCCAGCTTTTATACTCTATACCCCGTCCTATAAAGGCAAGCATACCATATGCCTTCTTCACCACCTTCTCCACCTGTGTTGCCACCTTCAAGGATTTGTGGACTTGCACACCTAGGTCCCTCTGTGTTTCTATACTCCTGATGACTCTGCCATTTATTGTATAACTCCTCCCTACATTATTTCTTCCAAAATGCATCACTTCGCATTTATCCAGATTAAACTCCATCTGCCACCTCTCCGCCCAATTTTCCAGCCTATATATATCCTGCTGTATTGCCCGACAATGCTCTTCGCTATCCGCAATTCCAGCCATCTTCGTGTCATCCGCAAACTTGCTGATTACACCAGTTACACCTTCTTCCAAATCATTTATATATATCACAAATAGCAGAGGTCCCAGTACAGAGCCCTGCGGAACACCACTGGTCACAGACCTCCAGCCGGAAAAAGACCCTTCGACCACTACCCTCTGTCTCCTATGGCCAAGCCAGTTCTCCACCCATCTAGCCACTTCTCCTTGTATCCCATGAGCCTTAACCTTCTTAACCAACCTGCCATGTGGGACTTTGTCAAATGCCTTACTGAAATCCATATAGACGACATCCACGGCCCTTCCTTCATCAACTGTTTTTGTCACTTCCTCAAAAATCTCCACCAAATTTGTAAGGCACGACCTCCCTCTTACAAAACCATGCTGTCTGCCACTAATGAGATTGTTCCGTTCTAAATGCACATACATCCTGTCTCTAAGAATCCTCTCCAACAACTTCCCTACCACGGACATCAAGCTCACCGGCCTATAATTTCCTGGGTTATCCCTGCTACCCTTCTTAAACAACGGGACCACATTCGCTATCCTCCAATCCTCAGGGACCTCACCCGTGTCCAAAGAAGCGACAAAGATTTCCGTCAGAGGCCCAGCAATTTCATCTCTCGTCTCCCTGAGCAGTCGAGGATAGATGCCATCAGGGCCTGGGGCTTTGTCAGTTTTAATGTTCCCTAAAAAACCTAACACTTCCTCTCTTGTAATGGAGATTTTCTCTAACGGGTCAACACCTCCCTCCGAGACACTCCCGGTTAACACGCCCCTCTCCTTTGTGAATAACATTCTAATTTTTAATCTTTAAGCACATAGGCAGCAGGGAACAGTTTAGTGAAGTAACTCAGGAAATTTTTAATAAGTTGTAGATTAATATTTATCAAAAACAGGGCAAGACTTGACTAGAATATTATAGCTCTTGCTTTCCAGTTCAGCCTTGGATGCAGCTTGACACTCGGTCTCTGTTCTTTCCCCATAACTTCTGCTTCTGTGCAGGCAGCACAGTCTGCTGTCCTAGGGGGAGAAGGGGGAAATCAGGCTATTGAATTCAATGATAAGCCATGATCAAAATGAATGACGGAGCAGATTCGCAGGGCCGAATAGCCTACTCCTGGTTCTAGTTCCTATGTTTCCGTGTACAGGCAGCACACTTTTGCTGTGTGACTTACTCAGTGAAAGCTGCTGCTTATCAACTCTTGCCAAGTCACAACCCACAGTGTGATCAAGGTCGGTCAGCATAGACATGATGGGCCGGAGGGCCTGTTTCTGTGCTCTAGGACTCTATGACTCTGTGTTATTGCAGGAATGAGGTGAGGCGAATTCCTAATTGACCTAAGTGGTGCGTGATCTATCTATGATTGATCTAGGTGGTGCATGATCAATTTTTGATTGGTTTCTCAAGGGTCATCTTGTGATTTCATTTCCCATTGTCCCCTGACTGGCCGTCTAAAGGTGTCAATTACTCATAAGACCAACCTTCCTCATTAATCTGTTTCTGTTACTTTGCATCTTGCTCAGATAAAAGGATGCTTTGTGATATATTCCTTGCCCATTTGTTCAGGCCAGGGGAAAGATGCCACCATGTCCCCATGATTAATACGTTGAACTTTTTGTCTCAGACTTTGATTAATTGGAAGTAAATCAGACCCCTTTCACTGATTCTTTGAATTTGGAGGCCATTTGATGGGTGATGTTATTTCTCTATGTGGTTCCTTGAAATGAGTTACTTTACTTTTAAAACAAGGGATGGAATGGTAAAGTTGCTTATAACAAAGCAAATAAAAAAGATTTAAAGTACTTAGACGTTAAATAGGCTATGTATAGAATATAAGTGAGAATGGTTCTGATGCCTGCTTTATTTGAGACAAGATGTGGAGATGCTGGCGTTGGACTGGGGTAAACACAGTTTACAAATAAACCTGTTGGACTTTAACCTGGTGTTGTTAAAACTCCAGGACTGGGGTAAACACAGTCCAACAGGTTTATTTGGTAGCAAATGCCAAATTAAAATACTGATTAGTATTCTGTAACTTGATTTTGTGTCTCTGTGCCCTGTTTGAGAGCAGATTTCCACTCCATCTGACGAAGGAGCAGTGCTCCGAAAGCAATTGGTATTTGCTACCAAATAAACCTGTTGGACTTTAACCTGGTGTTGTTAAAACTCTTACTGTGTCCACCCTAGTCCAACGCCGGCATCTCCACATCAGAACACCATTAAAACAGGCGCGAATCAATGTGTTTTTGCTGAGACAACTGGATTGCTAATGGTATGTTCCACTCCTGTCTGTCAGTGTTTGGTTTAAGTCAGTTAAAATACAAAATAGCTTTGCTTGAAAGTGATTGATGTGCTAACTATAACACAACACATCCAACCAAAACATTATTAAAATTTAAGAGAACTTTAGAGTGACAGAAGTTATTTGCAGAACTTAATTCTGAACTGACAAAATTGAAGATGGTTACATACTGAAATAAATTTTTCTCAACATCACAAATTAACTGATTCAATGCACAAGCTGAATGTTTTAGTACTTGTTTTTCTTTGCACAACAAATCTTTGAGTTTAAATAAATATTGTAAAATGTGTTATCTTTATGAATTTGTATGTGTATCTGTAAAAGTATAGTTGGAGTGAATCAATAGTGTGATTCAAGTCATTTACTGATCTTTGTACTGAAATTCTATGCAAGCCTTTTATGTTTGTACAGTTCATTTTTCTTGTTTAATAAATGTTTTATTATTTTGTTAATAGTTATGCAGCAGACTTCAATGCATCCTCTCCACAGTTTCAGAAATAATAGCTGTTAGGATGTATCAAGCCAGGTTTGACTCTAAGATCTGTTATTGTCCATAAGATCTGTTATTGTCCAGTGTTAACATCAGCTGGGATAATGAACAGGAACATTCCATTTGCCTTGCTAATGAGTACCAGCATTATGCGATTCATATAACAGGACATGCAGTTTCTCTACATTTAAATAGTACGTTGAAATAATTAAAACCAACCCCATGCACCCCGCTCTGCCTCCCGGCCCTCCCCCTCCCCCCTCCCCGCTTCCCCTCCCCCCTCCCCGCTTCCCCTCCCCGCCTCCGCCCCATCCCCCCTCCCCCCCTTCCCACTCCCCGCCTCCCCCCCATCCCCCCTCCCCCCCCTTCCCCCCTCCCCCCCTTCCCACTCCCCCCCCCCCACTCCCCCCCTCCCCCCTCCCCCTCCCCCTCCTCCCCCTCCCCCTCCCTTCCCCCCTCCCGTCCGCACCCCCTCCCCCTCCCGTCCGCAACCCCCCTACCCCCTCTCCCCTCCACCCTTCCCGCTCCCCCTCCCCGCTCCCGCTCTCCCCTTCCCGCTCCCCCCTCCCCGCTCCCGCTCCCCCCCGTCCCCCCCGCTCCCCCCCCGCTCCCCCCGTCCCCCCCCCCATCCCCGCTCCCCCCTCCATGCTCCCCGCTCCCCCTTTCCGCTCCCCCTCGCCGCTCTGCCTCCAGATGCCCCCCACTGCCTCCCGACCAACCCCGCCTCCTGACCCCCCGCCTGCCACCGGACCTCCCTCCGCTGCGGGAACCCCACTCTGCCTCCCGGCGCCCCCACCCTATGCCTCCCGACCTCGGCTTCCTGGCCGCCACTCCGTCTCCTCGGGACCCCTCTGCTTCCCACGCCCCTCCATCTCCTGGCCCCCAGTTGCGTTCTCCAACCTGCCCTGCTCCCCGCGCTCTCCCCGCGCGGTCCCGGCTCCTTGCTCCCCCCGCCCCCCCCTGCTCGCTCACCCCCAACCCTCCGTTCGCCCCCCCCATCCCCTGCTCACCCCCTCGGCGCACCCGCCTGCCCCACCCCCCCCCCCGCTCGCCCCCCCCCCCCGCTCGCCCATTCCCCCCCCTGCTCGCCCCCACTCCCCCCCCCCACGCCCCGCTCACCCCCCCACACCCCGCTCGCCCCCCCGCCCCCCCCCCACTCGCCCACTCCCCCCCCAACTCGCCCCCCCTGCTCGCCCCCACTCATCCACCCCGCGCCCCGCTCAGCCCCCCACACCCCGCTCGCCCCTCTCCCATGTCCCGCTCACTCCCCCACACGCCCCGCTCGCCCCCCACCATGCCCCACTCGCCCCACCATGCCCCACTCGCCCCCCCATGCCCCACTCGCCCCCCCATGCCCCACTCGCCCCCCCCACGCCCCACTCGCCCCCCCCACGCCCCACTCGCCCACGCCCCACTCGCCCCCCCCACACCCCACTCACCCCCCCCACGCCCCACTCACCCCCCCGCGTCCCGCTCACCCCCCCCCCCCCCGTGGCCCGCTCGCCCCCCCACCCCCGTGTCCCGCTCACCCCCCCCCAGCGGCCCGCTCGTCCTCCCGCTCACCCCCCCCAGCGGCTCGCTCGCCCACCCCCGCGGCCCACTCGCCCACCCCCGCGGCCCGCTCGCCCCCGCCGCGGCCCGCTTGCCCCCCGTGCCCCCCTCGCGCCCCACTGGCCCCCCGCGCCCCGCTGGCCCCCCGCGCCCCGCTGGCCCCCCGCGCCCCGCTCGCCCCACCATGTCACGCTCACTCTCTGCTCGCTCTGCTCCCCGCCCGCTTCCCGCTCCCTGCCCGCTGCCGCCCCGCTCCCCAACCCCACCCCTCTACCCCACCCCTCTACCCCACCACTCTCTCCATCCCTGCCTGCTCCCTGCTCCCTGCCGGCTCCCCTCTCCCTGCCTGTTCCCCGCTCCCTGCCTGCTCCCCACCCGCACCCCGCTCCCTGCCTGCTCCCCACCCGCACCCCGCTCCCTGCCTGCTCCCCGCTCCCTGCCTGCTCCCCGCTCACTGCCCGCTCCCCGCTCCCTGCCTGCTCCCCGCTCCCTGCCTGCTCCCCGCCCGCACCCCGCTCCCTGCCTGCTCCCCACTCCCTGCCCGCTCCCCGCTCCCTGCCCGCTCCCCGCTCCCTGCCCGCTCCCTGCCCGCTCCCCGCTCCCTGCCCGCTCCCCGCTCCCTGCCCGCTCCCCGCTCCCTGCCTGCTACCCGCTCCCTGCCTGCTACCCGCTCCCTGCCCGCTACCCGCTTCCTGCCCGCTCCCTGCCGGCTACCCGCTCCCTGCTTGCTACCCGCTGCCTGGCAGCTCCCCGCTCCCTATCGGCTACCCGCTCCCTGTCCGCTCCCTGCCTGTTCCCCGCTCCCTGCCTGCTCCCCGCTCCCTGCTTGCTACCCGCTGCCTGGCGGCTCCCCGCTCCCTGCCGGCTCCCCGCTCCCTGTCCGCTCCCTGCCTGTTCCCCGCTCCCTGCCCGCTCCCCGCTCCCTGCCCGCTCCCCGCTCCCTGCCCGCTCCCCGCTCCCTGCCCGCTCCCCGCTCCCTGCCTGCTACCCGCTCCCTGCCTGCTACCCGCTCCCTGCCCGCTACCCGCTTCCTGCCCGCTCCCTGCCGGCTACCCGCTCCCTGCTTGCTACCCGCTGCCTGGCAGCTCCCCGCTCCCTATCGGCTACCCGCTCCCTGTCCGCTCCCTGCCTGTTCCCCGCTCCCTGCCTGCTCCCCGCTCCCTGCTTGCTACCCGCTGCCTGGCGGCTCCCCGCTCCCTGCCGGCTCCCCGCTCCCTGTCCGCTCCCTGCCTGTTCCCCGCTCCCTGCCTGCTCCCCGCTCCATAGAACCATAGAAAATTACAGCTCAGAAACAGGCCTTCTGGCCCTTCTTGTCTGTGCCGAACCATTTTATGCCTGGTCCCACTGACCTGCACTTGGACCATATCCCTCCACACCCCTCTCATCCATGAACCCGTCCAAGTTTTTCTTAAATTTTAAAAGTGACCCCACATTTACCACTTTATCCGGCAGCTCATTCCACACTCCCACCACTCTCTGCGTGAAGAAGCCCCCCCCTAATATTCCCTTTCAACTTTTCTCCTTTCACCCTTAACCCATGCCCTCTGGTTTTTTTCTCCCCTCGCCTCAGCGGAAAAAGCCTGCTTGCATTCACTCTATCTATACCCATCAAAATCTTATACACCTCTATCAAATCTCCCCTCAATCTTCTACGCTCCAGGGAATAAAGTCCCAACCTATTCAATCTCTCTCTGTAACTCAGCTTCTCAAGTCCCGGCAACATCCTTGTGAACCTTCTCTGCACTCTTTCAATCTTATTTACATCCTTCCTGTAACTAGGTGACCAAAACTGTACACAATACTCCAAATTCGGCCTCCCCAATGCCTTATATAACCTTACCATAACACTCCAACTTTTATACTCGATACTCCGATTTATAAAGGCCAATGTACCAAAGGCACTCTTTACGACCCTATCCACCTGTGACGTCACTTTTAGGGAATTCTGTACCTGTATTCCCAGATCCCTCTGTTCAACTGCACTCTTCAGAGTCCTACCATTTACCCTGTACGTTCTTCTTTGGTTTGTCCTTCCAAAGTGCAATATCTCACACTTGTCTGCGTTAAATTCCATTTGCCATTTTTCAGCCCATTTTTCTAGTTGGTCCAAATCCCTCAGCAAGCTTTGAAAACCTTCCTCACTGTCCACTACACCTCCAATCTTTGTATCATCAGCAAACTTGCTGATCCAATTCACCACATTATCATCCAGATCATTGATATAGATGACAAACAACAATGGACCCAACACCGATCCCTGCGGCACACCACTAGTCACAGGCCTCCACTCAGAGAAGCAATCCTCCACAACCACTCTCTGGCTTCTTCCATTGAGCCAGTGTCTTATCCAATTTACTACCTCCCCATGTATACCTAGCGACTGAACCTTCCTAACTAACCTCCCATGAGGGACCTTGTCAAAGGCCTTGCTGAAATCCAGGTAGACAACATCCACCGCCTTCCCTTCATCCACTTTCCTGGTAACCGCCTCGAAAAACTCTAATAGATTGGTCAAACATGATCAATCCAATCCAATCCAAGTAACGTCATCCAATCCAATCAAATCCAATCCAAGTAACGGCATCCAATCCAATCAAATCCAATCCAATCCAAGTATCGGCATCCAATCCAACCCAATCCAAGTAACGGCATCCAGTCCAATCCAAGTAACGGCATCCAATCCAATCCAATCCAATCCAAGCCACGCACAAAGCCATGTTGACTCTCCCTAATAAGTCCCTGTCTATCCAAATATTTGTAGATCCTATCCCTTATCACACCTTCCAATAACTTGCCCACCACCGACGTCAAACTTACTGGCCGATAATTTCCCGGATTTCTTTTGGAACCTTTTTTAAACAACGGAACAACATGAGCCACCCTCCAATCATCCGGCACCTCCCCCGTGAATACTGACATTTTAAATATGTCTGCCAGGGCCCCTGCAAGTTCAACACTAGCTTCCCTCAAGGTCCGTGGGAATACCCTGTCCGGTCCTGGGGATTTATCCACTCTGATTTGCCTCAAGACAGCGAGCACCTCCTCCCCTTTAATCTGTAAAGGTTCCATGGCCTCCCTACCAGTTTGCCCTATTTCCGTAGACTCCATGCCCGTTTCCTCAGTAAATACGGATGCAAAAAAACCATTTAGTATCTCCCCCATCTCTTTTGGTTCCATACACAGTGTACCACTCTGGTCTTCAAGAGGACCAATTTTATCCCTCACTATCCTTTTGCTCCTAACATACCTATAGAAGCTCTTTGGATTTTCCGTCACTCTGTCTGCCAAAGCAACCTCATGTCTTCTTTTAGCCCTCCTGATTTCCCTCTTAAGTAGCTTCTTGCACTTTTTATACTCCTCGAGCATCTGATCTGTTCCTTGCTGCCTGTACATTTCATACAACTCTCTCTTCCTCTTAATCAGTGTTACAATCTCCCTCGAGAACCAAGGTTCCTTATTCCTATTTACTTTGCCTTTAATCCTGACAGGAACATACAAACTCTGCACTCTCAAAATTTATCCTTTGAAGACCTCCCACTTTCCATTTACATCCTTACCAGAGAACAGCCTGTGCCAATCCACACTTCCCAGATCCCTTCTCATTTCATCAAATTTGGCCTTTTTCCAGTTCAGAACTTCAACCCGAGGACCAGATCTATCCTTATCCACGATCAGGTTGAAACTAATGGCACTATGATCACTGGATCCAAAGTGTTCCCTCACACTCACATCCATCACCTGCCCTAACTCATTTCCCAATAGGAGATCCAATATCGCATCCTCTCTAGTTGGCACCTCTATATACTGATGTAGAAAATTCTCCTGAACACATTTTACAAACTCTACCTCGTCTAAACCTTTAACAGTATGCGAGTCCCAATCTATATGTGGAAAATTAACATCCCCTACTATCACAACTTTGTGTTTCTTGCAGTTGTCAGCTATCTCTCCGCTGATTTGCTCTTCCAATTCTCGCTGACTATTGGGTGGTCTATAATACAAGCCCATTAATGTGGTCAGGGAGCCGCCAGGGAGCCCTGGCGGCTCCCTGCTCCCTGGCGGCTTCCCGCTCCCTGCCTGCTACCCGCTCCCTGCCCGCTCCCCGCTCTCTGCCCGCTCCCCGCTCTCTGCCTGCTCCCTGCTCTCTGCCCACTCCCCGCTCTCAGCTCTCTGCCCGCTCTCTGCCCACTCCCCGCTCTCTGTTCTTTGCAACGGGGCATCTTTTCCTTTTGGCCTGGACACTTACTGCTGTAGAAAATTTTCTTGAACACAATCAAGGAACTTTACCCCGTTCTGCCCTTAACTCTGCCTGTGTCCCAGTCTATATTTTGGGTAATTAAAAGATCCCCATTGAAACTACTGGACATTGTGTGTATTTCTCTGTAGTTTCCATGCAGATGTGACAACATGAAATAGTCAAGCTGTTCTCAGCCTGCACTTCCATTCTCATTTTTTATTTATTATTTAGTTTTAAATGGAACCAATTTACTTGACTGCAGATTACATTTACATGTGTTCAATGTCAGATTAAGTTGCCTTGTTTGCTGTTTTTTAACCAAGTACACTATTCCTGTCAAAACATCGACATGCAGACGATGGGCTGAATGATTTTGATTTGATTTATTATTGTCACATATTAGTATACAGTAAAAAGTATTGTTTCTTGCACGCTATTACAGATAAAGCATACCATACATGGGGGAGGAAAAGAGAGTGCAAGAATGTAGTGTTACAGTCATAGCTAGAGTGTAGTGAAAGAGCAACTTAATGCGAGGTGGTTCATTCAAATATCTGATGGCAGCGGGGAAGAAGCAGTTTTTGAGTCAGTTGGTATGTGATCTCAGATTTTTGAATATTTTTCCCCAACAGAAAGTGGAAGAGAGTATGTTCGGGGTGTTTGGGGTCTTTGATTATGCTGGCTGCTTTTCCAAGGCACCAGGAAGTGTAGACAGTGTCAATAGATGGGAGGCTGGTTTGAATGATGGATTGGCTTCATTCACAACCCTTTGTAGTTTCTTGCGGTCTTGGACAGAGCAAGAGCCATACCAAGAATGGCTTCCCTTTGTACTGTTGGGTTAAGTGATACTGTGAAATTGTTTCCTCAACTCCTTATCACTTCTGGAAATCAGTTCAAAATTTGTGCTCAAATTTCTTATGTGTTTTTATTAGATGCATTCCCTTGATCTCATGCAACATAAATCTCATGATTTATAAATGAAATAGTTGATGCTTTATGATTGTTTTAGACGTTGTACACCCGACTGTGAAAATGTTGATACCTGGTGAAGTGATTGGATTGGTGCCAGTGTTTCTTACACATTGACCATTTTGTGGGCTACTGGCTGCAGTACCAACATTGGCCACTGGTCCTGGGGTGTTGCTGGGTTTGGAGATCTCCCAGCTCTCTGATTGGCCAGCTGCTCTTGGAAGTGCAACATCTTCCCTCACAAAGATGGAAGCCACCGCCTTATGTTCCTAAGTCTAACCAGGCCAACACTGGGTTCAATTCCCGTACTGGCTGAGATTATTCTTGAATGCCTCGCCTTCTCAACCTTGAGGTGTGGTGATCCTCAGGTTAAATCACCACCATTCAGCTCTCCCTCTCACAGGGGAGAACAGCTTTTGGTCATCTGGGACTGTGGCAGATCACATTACCGGCAGGAGTACTGTGGTCAGGACTGAGACTAAAACTGTCCCTAGATTCAAAACTTCAGAGTTCAGGACAAGGTAAGTGTAGGTGGTCTCACAGTGGCGAGGAGAGGTGGAACCTAAGGAGGGTGGGGAGAGGGGTTGCAGGTCTTGTTGGCAAGGTCAGGACAGGAGGTAGCAGCCACACTGGGGAGATCTTGCAGGGGAGGGGACAGTACCTCATGTGGAAAGGAAGCCTGAGCAGGTTGATTTTCTGGGCTTGGCCCCTGCTCCTGAACATTCCACTGGGTGGGAAATTGCCCTGAGATTATGAATAATTGCCCATTTCAGGGCCTCAATTGGGACATGGGCCTGTCACACTGTCAAATTGCAGACAGGTCAGCGTGGATGGGAATTTTCCATGCCGACATCTGCAAAGCTGTCATTGAGGGCAGTGTAAAGTTGAACCCCATGAGTTTAACTGATGGGCACAGGGAATGAGTGGATAGTTTTTTCATGAGCCTGCATGGGCCAAATATGTTCTTATTTTGCTTTATGATTCTATTCACCTAGAGTTGTCTGATGAATTGAAGAAACTGATTAAGCGGGTATCGGAAGCCAGCCTTCATCTCCTGCCTGAATTTCCTCTGAGTCACTGCATAAATACAGGTGTTTGTGCAGGAAATCAGAACCTGAAGCATATCACCAGCAGCTTCTGCGACGTGTCCTGACAAATTGTCAATGTGTGAATAGGGAACAACACGATGATAGATGTGAAATACCACCTTTGTCATCCACAGCAGTACAAAGCTGCCCGAAATGGTGAAGAGCAAAATGATGGACCTTCTTCGGTTTTCCATCTCTGTGTCCTTATTATCATCCTGATTACTGCTGGCACGGAGAGCTCTGCGCACTCTGTTAATCATTAATATGTGTCTGACAGTCAGGGCATTGAGGAACAGAATCAGAACAAAGGGAGCACATGGAGTTAGAATGAGATGAAATAGCTCAAAAGATGCCCATGCAGCTGATGTAAAGTAGCTGGCCTTTTCTTGGCAATGCCATTGTACATTATTAATTGTATACTGGGGTTCGTACACAAAATACCAGGGAATGCATTCTAGACAGCTCAGCAGTGTCACCATGGTTATAACCACAGTCGCTGTTTTCTCAGTGCAGTATCTTGTTTTCAGCTTATGACAGCAAATAGCTACAAATCGGTCAAAACTGAATGCTACAGTGAACCAGACAGAGCTCTCTGTGGTTGCAAAAACCAGCACCTCAATGAGGGAACACACGGGAGTGATGTTGAGCACAGAGTAATAGAAATAAATCAGGCGAATCATCTTGAATGTGGGATCAATGATGATGACCATTAGAGCACAGAGTGCCATGGCCATCAGGTACTGAGTGATGCATCGAGAGAGACCACACTTATCCCGGTACAAGATCACAATCGTCATCAAATTCACTGTAGAAAGAGGGAACACTTTATTCAGTGAAATCATAGCAATGAAACATGATGGTGTGAGATTTGAATCTTTGATGCATAAGTGCAAATCAATTCAATTAATGCCAGTAAATGATCTGCCCACTTTATCAACTTGTCCATACCCCTTTGACACTGTCCCCTTCACTGTTCACAATGTTTCCGAGGGTGGAATTTTCTATTCTCTGCACAGCGTGCTGGCTGAGGCGAGAAAACAGGTGTCTAGTTCACAACTTGCACACTCAGCTTTTCTCTCCACATAATCTGTGCCCCCCCCCTCCCTCACAGCGGTTCCCCTTCACCTGGTTACCATTTTAAAATAGCAGTTGTAAACCTCGTCAATGTGAGGGGGAAGGTCTAGATTTACATAGAACATAGAACAGTACAGCACAGAATAGGCCCTTCGGCCCACGTTGTTGTGCCGAGCTTTGTCTGAAACCCAGATCAAGCTATTTCCTCCCTATCATCCCGAAGTACTCCATGTGCCTATCCAAGAGCTTCTTAAATGTTCCTAAAATTTCTGACTCCACTATCCCTGCAGGCAGTCCATTCCACACCCCAACCACACTGAGTAAAAAACCTACCTCGGACATCCTTCCTATATCTCCCACCATGAACCCTATAGTTATGCCCCCTAGTTACCACTCCATTCACCCGAGGAAATAGTCTTTGAACGTTCACTCTATCTATCCCCCTCATCATCTTATAAACCTCTATCAAGTCTCCTCTCAACCTCCTCCACTCCAAAGAGAAAAGCCCAAGTTCCCTCAACCTTTCCTCAGAAGACCTACCCTCCAAACCAGGCAGCATCCTGGTAAATCTCCTTTGCACTCTTTCCAGTGTCTCCACATCCTTCTTGTAGTGAGGTGACCAGAACTGCACACAATATTCCAAATGTGGTCTCACCAAGGTCCTGTACAGTTGCAGCATAACCCCACGGCTCTTAAACTCAAACCCCCTGTTAATGAACGCCAACGCACCATAGGCTGCCTTCACGGCTCTATCCACTTGAGTGGCAACCTTCAGAGATCTATGGATGTGAACCCCAAGATCTCTCTGTTCCTCCACATTCTTCATAACCCTACCTTTGACCCTGTAATCCGCATTTAAATTTGTCCTACCAAAATGAATCACCTCGCATTCGTCAGGGTTAAACTCCATTTGCCATTTTTCAGCCCAGCTCTGCATCCTTTCCATATCTCTTTGCAGCCTACAACAGCCCTCCACCTCATCCACTACTCCACCAATCTTGGTGTCATCAGCAAATTTACTGATCCACCCTTCAGCCCCCTCCTCCAAGTTATTTATAAAAATTACAAATAGCAGAGGACCAAGCACTGATCCCTGTGGCACTCCGCTGGTAACCGGTTTCCAGTCTGAAAATTTTCCATCCACCACCACCCTCTGTCTTCTGTTAGATAGCCAGTTACCTATCCAATCGGCCAAACTTCCCTCTATCCCACACATCCTTACTTTCTTCATAAGCCGACCATGGGGGACTTTATCAAACGCCTTACTAAAATCCATGTATATGACATCAACTGCACTACCTTCATCAACACACTTAGTTACTTCCTCAAAACATTCTATCAAATTTGTGAGGCAAGACTTGCCCTTCACAAATCCGTGCTGACTATCATGGATTAAGCTGCATCTTTCTAAATGATCGTAAATCCTATCCCTGAGGATCTTTTCCATCAACTTACCGACCACCGAAGTAAGACTAACCAGCCTATAATTACTAGGGTCATTTCTATTCCCTTTCTTAAACAGGGGGATGATACGGCGGGGAAGCACGCAAATTACATCTTAATTTATTGAAATGCGCAGGAACCTCATTACATCATTGACAAAGAGCAGTGAGAATCAGAAATTGAGATCTTGCCAGCAATAACGCTCATTTTCCGAGCTTGTGATATTTTTACACTGTTTTCAGTCAAGGGGAATGCAGTTGAAGAATTGCGGCCAAAGTTTCATATTTTCTGGAAATTTTCAAAATGTACCCTGTGTACCAAGGTCTAGATCATTAGTATGTCAGGAAGAACAACAAACTTAACACCAACACCTGAAAAACTCCTTCCTGAAAACATCCATTAACCATTACTCTCTTTCCCAATTTTGTATCCAAATTGCTACTGTCCCTTATATTCCATGAGCTATAACTTTTCTCAGAAGTCCATTGTGTGGCACTGTAAAACAAATGCTTTCTGAAAGTCCATGTTCACCACATCAACAGCATCATCCTCATCGACCCTTTCTGTTACCGCCTCAAAAAACTACAGCAAGCTATTTAAAGAAAACTTTGCCAAAGAAATCAATGCGGACTTTCCTTGATTAACCCAGTTTGCCCACATGACTACTCAATTTGCCCTGATTATTGTTTCTAGAAGTTTCCTCACTACTGAGGTTAAACTGACTGGCCTCCACTGGGCTTATCTTTACACCCTTTATTGAACAAGTGTGTAACGATTGCAGTTTTCCATCCCTCTGGCATCCATTCCTGCGTCGAAGAAGATTGAAAGATTATGGTCAGTGTCTCCACAATTTTTATTGCAACTTCCCTCCAAGCGCGCAGGTACAGCAGGCAGTAAAGATTGCAAATGGTATGTTGGCCTTCATAGAGAGCGGATTTGAGTATAGGGATAGGCATGTTTGATGAGGGCACACCTGGAGTATTGTGTGCCGTTTTGGTGTCCTTATCTGAGGAAGGATGTCATTGCTATAGAGGGAGAACAGCAAAGGTTTACCAGGCTGATTCTAGGTCTGTCATATGAGGAGAGACTAAGTCGGTTAGGATTATATTCACCAGAGCTTAGAAGAGTAAGAGGGGATTTCATAGAAACTTATAAAATTCTAACATTTCGACAGGGTAGATTCAGAAAGAATGTTCCCCATGGTGGGGGAGTCCAGAACTAGGGGTCATAGTTTGAGGATAAGGGGTAAACCTTTTAGAACTGAGGTGAGGAGAAATTTCTTCACCCAGAGGGTGGTGAATGTGTGGAATTCATGACCACAGAAAGTAGTTGAGGCCAAAACATTATCTGATGTCAAGAAGAAATTAGATATACTTCTCGGGGCTAAAGGGATCAAGGGATATGGGAGGAAGGGGAGTCAGGATATGAATTTGATGATCAACTATCATCAAGATGAATGGTGGAGCAGGGTCAAAGGGCCGAATTGCCTACTCTTGCTTCTACTTTCAATGTTTCTACATTCTTAGAATCATAGAATCCCTGCAGTGCAGAAGAGGCCATTTGGCCATTGAGTCTGCACTGACTCTCTGACAAAGGATCTTACCCAGGCTCTCTCCCCTCCCTATCCCCGTAACTCCACGTATTTCCAACGCCAATCCACCCAACCTACACACTTTGGGACACTATGGGGCAATTTATCATGGTCAATCCATCTAACCGATTCATCTTTGGACTGTGAGGGGAAACTGGAGCATCTGGAGGAAACACATGCAGACACAGGAGAACATGCAAGCTCCACACAGACAGTTACCCGAGGCTGGAATTGAACTGGTGTGCCTGGCGCTATGAGGCAGCAGTACTAAACACTATGCCTCGGATGCATCTCATCTGGTCCCAGTCCCATATCAATTTTAAGTACAGCCTGTCCAATACCTCCTCCATATCCATTTTAAACTCTTCTAGTGTCTGAAATGTCTTCTTTTCAAAATCCCTGTTTGTTTCTTTTTGTTGCTTCTTCACCTCCGCTCCGAACCTTTTGCATTCAGCCTGGATTGCAATTGTATTTTTTATCTGATATCTGTCATACACACATTTTTTCTTCTTTATCTTAATTGCTGTCTCTTTTATTCATCCAGGGAGTTTTGGATTTGTTTGTCCAACCTTTCTCTTTCAAGGGGATATATCTTGACTGTGCCTGAAAATGCACTTTGAAGTCAGGTCAGTGGCAGTTTTCCTACTAACCTATGACTCCAATTTATCCAGCCTTTCTTACCCCACTGAAGCTGGCTTCCCTCCAATTAATGATTCTCACTCTGGATTGTTCTTTGTCTTTTTCCGTAGTCAGGTTAAATCTTTTGTTGCAATGATCACTGTTCCTTAAATGCTCCCCCATTGATCCACTTGGCGCACCTCATTCCCAACAGCCAGGTTTAGCGCAGTCTCCATTCTCGTTAAATTGGAAACATTCTACCATTGAAAAATTCTCCTGAATACACACTAGATATATCTTTGCAAATTTGTTCCTCTATATCCTTCCAACTAGTTGTTGGCCTATAAACTTGACTGTGAAATGTCCAACGAGCAATGTACCATGTTTGTTTCTTAGCTCCATCCAAATAGATGAATAGATCCTCGATGACCTGAGACATTCCCTGCCTCCAGCAATGCAATGCTCTCCTTAATCAATACCATCAGCCCTTCCTCTTTCCTGAAAACGACTTTTACCCAGGAAGATTTCACAGCCACTTCTACCTTCTTTGAGCCAACTCACTGTTATAGTCACAGCATTATACCTCTACATGGAAACCTGCAACTCGCAGTTACAACATTCTGAATTCAAATACATTGTACAGTAATCATGATCTAGACATCATTGCTTTCTCCTTTACTCTGACCCCATCTCATGGATGCAGTGAAGTGATGCCACCTGTTACATTAGCTCTGAAACTCAGAATCAGTACTGACAGAGTGTCACACTGTCAGAGTGTCAGGAGCAGTGAGCTTATGCAAGACCAGTCAGCAGGAGTGAGATTTCAGCCAGAGTGAGGGTTTTGGGAACTTGGAGCTGAGTGGGAATTCGGTGCTCATCTTCGGGAAGAGCGGAGAGGCGGACCTGTGAGGGAGACTCAAGGGCAAGTGAGAGGTAGAAAGAAATCGAACCGTGACATCACAGCCAGCAGATAAGTAATTGCCTGGTGACTGGTAAGTAATTTTTCTCTTTTTTCCCTTGGCATTGTAGTTGTTGTTGTAAGATAACTTAAGAGTTAAATCATGGAAGGAGATCCCAGACCAATGGCATGCTCCTCATGTGCAATGTGGGAATTCAGACACCCTTCCAATGTCCAAGGCTCCTTTATGTGCAAGAAGTGTGTTCAACTACAGCTCCTGTTAGACCACTTGACAGCTCAAGAGCTGTGGATGGATTTACTTTGGAGCATCCACGATGTTGAGGAAGTCGTGGACAGCACATTCAGTGAGTTGGTCACACCGCAGATATAAATTACTGAGGGAGATAGATAATGGGTGACCACCAGACATAAGAAGATTGGGAATACAGGGCAGGGGTCCTCTGTGGTCATCTCCCTCCAAAACAGATGTATCATTTTGGATACTGTTGGGGGAGATGGCTCACCGGGGAAGGTGGCAGCAGCCAGGTTCATGGCACCATGGCTGGCTCTGCTATGCAGGAGGACAGGAAAAAGAGTGGCAGTGATAAGGGAGTCAATTGTACAAAAGAACAAAGAACAAGGAAATTACAGCACAGGAACAGGCCCTTTGGCCCTCCAAGCCTGCACCGACCATGCTGCCCGACTTAACTAAAATCCCCTACCCTTCCGGGGACCATATCCCTCTATTCCCATCCTATTCATGTACTTGTCAAGACGCCTCTTAAAAGTCACTACCGTATCCGCTTCCACTACCTCCCCTGGCAACGAGTTCCAGGCACCCACTACTCTCTGTGTAAAAAATCTGCCTCGTACATCTCCTTTAAACCTTGCCCCTTGCACCTTAAACCTATGTCCCCTAGTAATTGACTCTTCCACCCTGGGAAAAAGCTTCTGACTATCCACTCTGTCCATGCCTCTCATAATCTTGTAGACCTCTATCAGGTCTCCCCTCAACTTTCTTCGCTCCAGTGAGAACAAACCAAGTTTCTCCAAGCTCTCCTCATAGCCAATGCCCTCCATACCAGGCAACATCCTGGTAAATCTTTTCTGTACCCTCTCCAAAGCCTCCACATCCTTCTGGTAGTGTGGCGACCAGAATTGAACACTATATTCCAAGTGCGGCCTAACTAAGGTTCTATAAAGCTGCAAAGTTTCAATGTCAAAAGTTGATTGGGGGAGTGTGTTGGCAGGCAAAGGGACATTTGGTAAGTGGGAAACTTTCAAAACTGTGTTAACCAGGGTTAAGGGTAAGCACATTCCTTTTATAGTGAAGGGCAAGACTGGTAGAAGTAGGGAACCCTGGATGACTCGGGATATTGAGGCCCTGGTCAAAAAGAAAGAGACATTGGGTAAAATCCAATACCAGTGTCTTGTGCTTAAACAAAGGAGACTACAGTGGGATGAGGGAGGAGTTGGCTAAAGTAGATTGGAAGCAAAAACTTTATGGTGGGACAGTTGAGGAACAGTGGAGGACTTTCAAAACAATTTTTCACAGTGCTCAGCAAAAGTATGTACCAGTGATAATGAAGAACTGTAGAAAAAGAGATAATCAGCCATGTGTATCTAATGAAATAAAGGAGGATATCAAATTGGAAGAAGATGCATACAAAGTGGCAAAGATTAGTGGGAAACTAGAGGATTTGGGAAATTTTTAAAGGTCAACAGAAAGCCATGAAAAAAGCTATAAAGAAAAGTAAGATGGATTGTGAGAGTTAACTAGCTCAGAATATAAAAACTGATAGCAAAAGTTTCTACAAATATATAAAATGAAAAAGAGTGGCTAAAGTAAACATTGGTCCTTTAGTGGATGAGAAGGGGGATGTAATAACTGGAAATGAGAAAATGTCTGAGGCATTGAGCAGGTATTTTGTGTCGGTCTTCACAGTGAAAGACACAAATAACATGCCAAAAATTGAAAGGAAGGATGGCAGGTGAGGACCTAGAAACTATCATTATCACGAAAGAGGTAGTGTTGGGCAAGCTAATGGGGCTAAAGATAAACAAGTCTCCTGGCCCTGATGGAATGCATCCCAGGGTACTAAAAGAGATGGTGGGGGAAATAGCAAATGTGCTAGTAGTAATTTACCAAAATTCGCTGGACTCTGGGGTGGTTCCTGCAGATTGGAAAACAGCAAATGTGACGCCACTGTATAAAAAAGGAGGTGGACAAAAGGCAGGTAACTATAGGCTGGTTAGCTTAATTTCTGTAGCAGGGAAAATGCTTGAATCTATCATCAAAGAAGAAATAGCGAGAAATCGGGATATAAATTGTCCCATTGGGAAGACGCAGCATGGGTTCATGAGGGAAGGTCATGTTTGACTAATTTGGTGGAATTCTTTGAGAACATTACATGCGCAGTGGCCAATGGGGAACCTGTGGATGTGATGTATCTGGATTTCCAGAAGGCATTTGACAAGGTACCGCACCAAAGTCTCCTGCAAAAGATAAAGGTGCATGGTGTTATAGGTAATGTATTAGCATGGATAGAGGATTGGTTAACTAACAGAAAGCAAAGAGTGGGGGGTAAATGGATGTTTTTCTGATTGGCGATCAGTGACTAGTGGTGTGCCTCAGGGATCAGTGTTGGGACCACAATTGTTTACAATTTGCATAGATGATTTGGAGTTGGAGTTGGAGTTGGTCCCCAACTGTGTCAAAATTCACACTAAGATGAGTGGTAGAGCAAAGTGTGCAGAGGACGCTGAAAGTCTGCAAAGGGATATAGATAGTCTAAGTGAGTGGGTGAGGGTCTGGCAGAAGGAGTACAATGTTGGTAAATGTGAGGTCATCCATTTTGGTAGGAATAACAGCAAAATGGACTATTATTTAAATGGTAAAAAATTGCAGCATGCTGCTGTGCTGACGGACCTGGGTGTCTTTGTGCATGGATCACAAAAAGTTGGCTTGTAGGTGCACTGTGGAGTACTGTGTACAGTTTTGGTCTCCTTACTTGAGAAAGGATTTACTGGCATTAGAGGGTTTGCAGAGGAGATTCACTAGGTTGATTCCAGAGCTGAAGGGTTGGCTTATGAGGAGCGACTGAATACACTGAGACTATACTCATTGGAATTCAGAAGAATGAGGGGAAATCTTATAGAAACATATAAGAATATGAAGGGAATAGATAAGATAGAAGCAGGAGGTTGTTTTCATTGGCAAGTGAAACTAGAATTAGGGGACATGGCCTCAAAATAACGGGGAGCAGATTTAGGACCAAGTTGAGGAGGAACATCGTCACCCAAAGGGTTGTGAATCTGTGGAATTCCCTGCCCAGCAGTCTACCTCATTGAATGTTTTTAAGGCAAGGATAGATACATTTTTGAACAGTAAAGGAATCAAGGGTTATGGTGAGCGGGTGGGTAAGTGGAGTCCACGAAAAGATCAGCCATGATCTTATCGAATGGCGGAGCAGGCTTGAGGGACCAGATGGCCTACTCCTGCTCCTAGTTCTTATGTTCTTATGTGACATGCATAGGCAGCTGGGATTAAGTGGCTCCTTTGAAGAGTATAGACATTTTCGGAGTAGAGACAAATCAGGAGGGCAAAAAGGGGACATGAGATTTATCATGTACGTGTATCACGTAGATGGGATTTATCCTAGGATTCTCGGGGAAGCTAGGGAGGAGATTACAGAGCCTTTGGCTTTGCTCTTTATGTCGTCATTGTCTACAGGAATAGCGCCAGAAGACTGAAGGATAGCAAATGTTGTCCCCTTGTTCAAGAAGGGGAGTAGAGACAACTCTGGTAATTATAGACCAGTGAGCTTTACTTCTGTTGTGGGCAAAGTTTTGGAAAGGACTATAAGAGGTAGGGTTTATAATCATCCAGAAAGGAACAATTTGATTAGGGATAGTCAATATGGTTTTGTGAAGGGTTGGTCGTGCCTCACAAACCGTATTGAGTTCTTTGAGAAGGTGACCAAAGAGGTGGATGAGGGTAAAGCAGTTGATGTGGTGTATATGGATTTCAGTAAAGCGTTTGATAAGGTTCCCCACGGTAAGCTATTGCAGAAAATACGGAGGCATGGGATTGAGGGTGATTTTGCGGTTTGGATCAGAAATTGGCTAGTTGTAAGAAGACAGAGGGTGGTGGTTGATGGGAAATGTTCATCCTGGAGTTCAGTTACTAGTGGTGTACCGCAAGGATCTGTTTTGGGGCCACTGCTGTTTGTCATTTTTATAAATGACCTGGATGAGGGCGTAGAAGGATGGGTTAGTAAGTTTGCGGATGACGCTAAAGTCGGTGGCGTTGTGGACTGTGCAGAAGGATGTTGCAGGTTACAGAGGGACATAGATAAGCTGCAGAGCTGGGCTGAGAGGTGGCAAATGGAGTTTAATGCAGAAAAGTGTGAGGTGATTCACTTTGGAAGGAGTAACAGGAATACAGAGTTCTAGGCTAATGGTAAGATACTTGGTTCATAGAGAAAGGTGTCCATGTGCATAGATCCCTGAAAGTTGGCACCCAGGTTGATAGGGTTGTTAAGAAGGCGTACAGTGTGTTAGCTTTTATTGGTAGAGGGATTGAGTTTCGGAGCCATGATGTCATGTTGCAGCTGTACAAAACTCTGGTGCGGCCGCATTTGGAGTATTGCGTATAGTTCTGGTCGCTGCATTATAGGAAGGATGTAGAAGCATTGGAAAGGGTGCAGAGGAGATCTACCAGGATGTTGCCTGGTATGGTGGGAAGGTCTTATGAGGAAAGGCTGAGTGACTTGAGGCTGTTTTTGTTAGAGAGAAGAAGGTTAAGAGGTGACTTAATAGAGGCATACAAGATGATCAGAGGATTAGATAGGGTGGACAGTGTGAGCCTTTTTCCTTGGGTGGTGATGGCTAGCACGAGGGGACATAGCTTTAAATTGAGAGGTGACAGATATAGGACAGATGTCAGAGGTAGGTTCTTTACTCAGAGAGTAGTAAGGGCGTGGAATGCCCTGCCGGCAACAGTAGTGGACTCGTCAACATTAAGGGCATTTAAAGGGTCATTGGATAAACATATGGATGATATTGGAATAGTGTAGGTTAGATGGGCTTTAGATTAGTTTCACAGGTTGGCGCAACATCGAGGGCCAAAGGGCCTGTACTGCGCTGCAATATTCTATGTTCTATGTTCTATGAGATTGCTTTGGCAGATAAGGCAAAGGAGAATCCAAAGAGCTTCAGCAAATACATAAAAGGCAAAAGAATAACTAGGTCGAGAGTAAGGCTTCTTAAGAGTCAACAAGGTCATCTATGGGGCATGGTTAGTAAGTTTGCAGATGATACCAAGATAGGTGGTATAGTGGACAGTGAAGAAGGTTACCTAGGATTGCAACAGGATCTTGATCAATTGGGCCAATGGGCCGATGTATGGCAGATGGAGATAAATTTAGATAAATGTGAGATGATGCATTTTGGTAGATTGAATTGGGACAGGACCTACCCAATTGTAGGGCGTTGGGGAGTTATAGAACAAACAGACCTGGGATTACAGGATCATTGATCCTTGACAGTGGAGTTACAGATGGACAGGGTGATGAAGAAGACATTCGGCATGCTTAGTTTCATGAGTCAGAACACTGAATACAGGAGTTGAGATGTCTTGTTGAAGTTGTACATGACATTAGTAAGGCCACACTTGGAATACAATGTACAGTTCTGTCATCCTAGTATAGAAGGGACATTAATGAACTAGAAAGAGTGCAGAAAAGGTTTACTAGGATGCTACTGGGACTTGAGTTATAAGGAGAGGCTGGATAGACTGGGACTATTTTCCTTGGTGTCGGAGGCTTCGGGGTGATCTTATACAGGTCTATAAAATAATGAGGGGCACAGATCAGCTCGATAGTCAACATCTTTTCCTCTAAAGTAGGGAAGTCTAAAACTAGAGGGCATAGGTTTAAGGTGAGAGGGGAGAGATACAAAAGTGTCCAGAGGGGCAATTTTTTTACTGAGGGTGGTGAGTGCCTGGAACGAGCTCCCAGAGTTGGTAGTAGAGGCGGGTACAATTTTGTCTCTTAAAAAGCATTTAAGCAGTTACATGGGTAAGATGGGTATAGAGGATATGGGCCAAATGCGGGCAATTGGGACTAGCTTAGTGGTAAAAACTGGACGGTATGGTCAAGAACAAAGAACAAAGAAAATTACAGCATAGGAACAGGCTCTTCGGCCCTCCAAGCCTGCACTGACCATGCTGTCTGACTGAACTAAAACCCCCTATCCTCCAGGGGACCATATCCCTCTATTCCCATCCTATTCATGTATTTCTCGAGACGCCCCTTAAAACTCACTATCGTATCTGCTTCCACTACCTCCCCTGGCAGCGAGTTCCACCCTCTGTGTAAAAAGGCTTGCCTCGTACATCTCCTTTAAACCTTGCCTGTCGCATCTTAAACCCCTAGTAATTGACTCTTCCACCCTGGGAAAAAGCTTCTGATTATCCACTCTGTCCATGCCCCTCATAATCTTGTAGAATTCTATCAGGTCGCCCCTCAACCTCCGTCGTTCCAGTGAGAGCAAACCAAGTCTCTCCAACCTCTCCTCATAGCTAATGCCCTCCATGCCAGGCAACATCCTGGCAAATCTTTTCTGTACCCTCTCCAAAGCCTCCACATCCTTCTGGTAGTGTGGCGACCAGAATTGAACACTATATTTCAAGTGCGGCCTAACTTAGGTTCTATAAAGCTGCAACATGACTTGCCAATTTTTAAACTCAATGCCCCGGCCGATGAAGGCAAGCATGCCATATGCCTTCTTGACTACCTTCTCCACTTGTGTTGTCACTTTCAGTGACCTGTGTACCTGTACACCCAGATCCCTTTGTCTATCAATACTCTTAAGGGTCCTGCCATTTACTGTATATTTCCTATCTGTATTAGACCTTCCAAAATGCATTACCTCACATTTGTCGAGATTAAACTCCATCTGCCATTTCCCCACCCAAGTCTCCAACCGATCTATGTCCTGCTATGTCCTCTGATGGTCCTCATCGCTATCCGCAAATCCACCAACCTTTGTGTCGTCCACAAACTTACTAATCAAACCAGTTACATTTTCCTCCAAATCATTTATATATATTACAACCAGCAAAGGTCCCAGCACTGATCCCTGAGGAACCCACTTGTCACAACCCTCCATTCAGAAAGGCACTCTGCCACTGCTACCCTCTGTCTTCTTTGACCGAGCCAGTTCTGTATCCATCTTGCCAGCTCACCTTTGATCCCATGCGACTTCACCTTTTGCAGCAGTCTGCCATGAGGGACCTTGTCAAAGGCCTTACTGAAGTCCATGCAGACAACATCCACTGCTCTACTCTCATCAATCATCTTTGTCACTTCCTCGAAAAACTCAATCAAGTTAGTGAAACACAACTTCCCCTTCGCAAAACCTAAGTTGGGCCAAAGAGCCTGTTTCCATGCTGTAAACCTCTCTGACTCTACGAATGAAGGAGTGTTACACAGTCAATGGGTTATCACTGAGGAAGTGCTGCACTGTCAGAGGGTCAGTACTGAGGCATTGCTGCACTGTCAAATCCAATGAGATTTTAAATGAGGTTCAATGAGGATCCTTCAGATTGGTGTTATAAATACAGGGACCTGATTTGTGAAGTGATGGGGCATTATCCTGGCTATTTGGCTCAGCAGTGGTTAGCACTGCTGCCTCACAGCACCAGGGATTTGGGTTCGATTCCTGGCTTGGGTCACTGTCTGTGTTTAGTTTGCACATTCTCCCCTTGTCTGTGTGGGTTTCCTCTGGGTGCTCTGGTTTCCTCCCACACTCCAAAGATGTACGGGTTAGGTGGATTGGCCATGTTAAATTGCCGCTTAGTGTTAGGGGACTAGCTAGGGTAAATGCATGGAGTTATGGGGATAGGGCCTGGGTGGCATTGTGGTCGGTGCAGACTCGATGGGCCGAATGGCACTGTAGGGGTTCTATGATGTTCTATGATGTAAATTCTCATCATCATTTGTATTTTAAATTTAGCTGTCATTGCTTCTGTGCACAAGTTCTCTAGCAATTTTCCCCATACTGGAAATGACTGCAGAAGCATTCCGGACATCATAAGATTTACATGCACTCAGATTGATTATCATTTCAATTATTTATCTATTTCTACATTTGTAGGAGAGGAATGCAAACTATTTTAGAATCATAGAATCCCTACAGTACAATAGGAGGTTATTTGGCCCATCGAGTCTGTAGTGACCACAATCACACCCAGGCCCTATTCCCGTAACCCTCATTTACCCTGCTAACCCCCTGACTGGGTCAATTTAGCATGGCCAATCCACCTAACCCACACATCTTTGGACTGTGGGAGGAAACTGGAGCACCCGGAGGAAACCCACGCAGACACGGGGAGAAAATGCAAACTCCACACAGACAGTGACTTGAGGCCGGAATTGAACCCAGGCCCAGATCCCTGGCATTGTGAGGCAGCAGTGCTAACTACATCAATAAGCAAGGTGCATAGCACTGTTAATCCACCACATAATGATGCCTGCTTCCATTCTGTAATGGGACACAAAAAATCTCTCTTTTTGAACAATCCATATTTGAATAAAGTGGTAAATGTGGTAAGGGTAAACTTTTAACATTTAAGAAAAACTTGGACGGGTTCATGGATGAGAGGGGTGTGGAGGGATATGGTCCAAGTGCAGGTCAGTGGGACTAGGCAAAAAATGGTTCGGCACAGACAAGAAGGGCCAAAAGGCGGCACGGTAGCACAGTGGTTAGCACTGCTGCTTCACAGCTCCAGGGTCCTGGGTTCGATTCCCGGCTTGGGTCACTGTCTGTGTGGAGTTTGCACATTCTCCTCGTGTCTGCGTGGGTTTCCTCCGGGTGCTCCGGTTTCCTCCCACAGTCCAAAGATGTGCGGGTTAGGTTGATTGGCCATGCTAAAATTGCCCCTTAGTGTCCGGAGATGCGTAGGTTAGAGGGATTAGCGGGTAATATGTGTAGGGATATGGAAGTAGTGCCTGGGTGGGATTGTGGTCGGTGCAGACTTGATGGGCCGAATGGCCTGTTTCTGCACTGTAGGGTTTCTATGATTTCTGAGCTGTAATTTTCTATGGTTCTATGAAAGAAATAATGTACCTGCATTTTGCAAACACCCTCCACATCCTCAGCATGTGTTATTAAATTTTGTTTCAATACCTTATAAAATTAAAATGTTCCACTTCTGAAATCTTGCTTTCCATCTTGTTTCGCCACTCACCCCACCCAACTTGGGTCATCTGCAGACACCTGTTTCTGTGACTGGTTTCGACATTAAATATGCCTGTGAGAAATGTCCAACGACACAGTTTACGAGTTAGTGATTTGAATAAGAGCTGTACAAATCCCAGTGGAAATGGTGCAATAGTTTGAAGAAAGATTTAAAGGAACACTCCAAAGATCACAACGTTCTCCTAAACAGACTTTTTTCCAAAATTAAATGAATTCATTAATAATAAGCAAAGAGCTAATTTAGTTATGAACAGCGACCTCACACCTGGTACAAAATTCCAACAAGCAAAACTGAAGCCCATGAAATTACAGGGAGTGGAAACGTCTACACTCTGCACTCTTGTTCTGCAATTTACATATTCCAATCTCTTAATGGACGCTCTTCCCTTTATCATCACTATTAACATTCCCTTTGTCTTTTTGACTATGCGATCCCTTCCAATGACAGTCCCCCTCCACTCCCGCCCTCACAGTATAAATCTTGTCCAATTTTCTTTGTCTTCAGCTCTGATGAAGGATCACCCAGACTCAAAACTTTGGCTCTATTCTCTCTCCATAGATGTTGTCAGACCTGTTGAGATCTTCCAGCATTTTCCGTTTTCATTTTAACAGCAATCTTGTTGTAGTCATGGGGGTGGATAATTCATAATAGTATTGTACGTGTTCAACCTTCATAGATCGTCACAGTATCAATAAATTATCACAATTAGAGTCAGTAAACGGATATACTACATATCCGAGGCAAGTTGTACTTGTTGAGAAATCTGGAAGAAATAGAAGTGAAACATATATGACACTAATTTCTAAACAGATAATTCTGTCCAATGATATAACTACATACCAGGGATAGCAGTAGCTGCAAGGATTGGGTAGTAAATAGCTCGTAACTGATGAATTATTACATAACCCATTTTTCATCAGCAGACAGAATCCTATCGTTCTGCAGACACCTGTTTCTGTGACTGGTTTCGACATTCATATATATGCCTGTGAGAAGTCTCCAATGACACAGTTTACAAGTTAGTGATTTGAAGCTGTACAAACTGTACAAACCCCAGTGGAAATGGTGCAATAGTTTGAAGAAAGATTTAAAGAAACACTCCAAAGATCACAACGTTCTCCTAAACAGTCTTTTTTCCAAAATAAAGTTGGTTGTGAACCAATCCAGCACCAGCACTGCTCCAGCCAGCAAGCTTACTTTCTTTCTTTTTCTCACTTTGAAATAGTGAATTCATTAATAATAAGTAATTAGCTAATTTCAATATGCCCAATAATTAGCTAATTTAGTTAGGCCCAATAACCCCATGTATTTACCCTGATAATCTCCTTGACTAAGAGAGCATGACCAATCAACCTAACCTGCACATCTTTGGAGTGTGGGAGGAAACCCACTCAGACACTGGAGAATGTGCAACTCCACATAGACAGTTACCCAAGGCTGGAATTGAACCCAGTTCTCAGGCGCTGTAAGACAGTAGTGCTAACCACTGGGCCACCGTGTGACTCTTATTCATTCATTGTGATCATTGATGATCTTCCAACTCAGTAACCTGATCCTGCCTTCCCCCCATATCCTTTCATCTCCTTTGCCCCAATTGCTATTATCTAACTGCATCTTGAAAACATTCAATTTTTGGCCTCAACTGCTTTCTGTCGTAGCAAATTCCTCAGGCTGACCACTCTCTGGTGAAGAAATAGCTCCTCATCTCAGTCCTAAATGGTCTACCCTGTATCCTCAGACTGTGACCCCCGGTTTTGGACTTCCCACCATCAAGAACATCCTTCCTGGATTTACTCTGTTTAGTCTCAAAAGAATTTTATAGATTTCTATGTGATCCCCCCTCATTCTTCTGAATTCCAGCAAATACAATCTTAACTGACTCAATCTCTCCTATACGTCAGTGCGCCAACACAGGAATCAGTCTGGTAATTCTTCTGAGCACTCCCTCCAGAGCCAGAACACCCATCCTCAGATAAGGAGACCAAAACTGCACATAGTATTCCTGGGTCCACTGTTATTTGTTATTTATATTAATGATTTGGATGAGAATGTAGGAGACATAGTTAGTAAGTTTGCAGATGACACCAAGATTGGTGGCATAGTGGACAGTGAAGATATTATCTAGGATTGCAATGGGACCTTGATCAATTGGGCCAGTAGGCTGACAAATGGCAGATGGAGTTTAATTTAGATAAATGTGAAGTGATGCATTTTGGTAGATTGAACCAGGGCAGGACTTACTCAGTTAATGGTAGGATATTGGGGAGAGTTATAGAACAAAGAGACCTTAGGGTACAGGTTCATAGCTCCTTGAAAGTGGAGTCACAGGTGGACAGAGTGGTGAAGAAGACATTCAGCATACTTGGTTTCATTGGTCAGAATACTGAAGACAAGAGTTGGGACGTCTTGTTGAAGTTGTACAAGACATTGGTAAGGCCACACTTGGCATACTGTGTACAGTTCTGGTCATCCTATTGTGGAAAGGATATTATTAAACTAGAAAAAGTGCAGAAGAGATTTACTGAGATGTTACTGGGACTTGATGGTTTGAATTATAAGGAGAGGCTGGATAGACTGGGACTTTTTTCTCTGGAGCATAGAAGGCTGAGGGGTGATCTTATAGAGGCCTATAAAATAATGAGAGGCATAGATCAACTAGATAGTCAATATCTTTTCCCAAAGGTAGGGGAGTCTAAAACTAGAGGGCATAGGTTTAAGGTGAGAGGGGAGAGCTACATCAGGGTCCAGAGGGGTAATTTTTTCACACAGAGGGTGGTGAGTGTCTGGAACAAGCTGCCAGAGGTAGTAGTGGAGGCAGGTAAATTTTGTCTTTTAAAAAGCATTTATACAGTTACATGGGTACGATGGGTATAGAGGGATATGGGTCAAACGTTGGCAATTGGGACTAGCTTAGTGGTCTTAAAAAAAAGAGGACAGCATGGACAAGTTGGGCCGAAGGGCCTGTTTTCATGCTGTAAACCTCTATGACTCAGCTCTTACATGCTGTAATTCTGCCCACACTCCAGGTGAACTCCCACGCTCTTGACACATGATCCTTTAAGTAACTGCGTCATCACATCATCATGTGACCACTCGGTCTACATCTTCTCTGTTTAAGTTGAGATAACTGATGATACTGAGATGTAACTTTGCGCGAACAGTAACTGTGCATGAACCCTTAGACAAAATACAGATTGAACAGGTGGACAATACATAACTATTTACATTGAGAGAAACACGGATTAGGCTGCTGTAGCTGGTGCATAACTCTTTCACATCTCCGTCTCCCTCTGTTTTGTTGTTTAAAAGGCCAGTTGTCGACTGTTGTGACATAGTCCTGGAACTTTGTGTTTGGTTTGGTCATGCTCCCTGAATGTGTCATTGTGCCAGTTGGCTGTGCTGGAGATGCTCTCGGGCTGGTGTCCTCAGTGTGGATGACCTGGGCATTCCTTTGGTGAACTCAATAGGGCTCACTGCCTCTGCAGGAGCTTCCATGTCCACTGTGTAGGGGGCTGGGATACTTTAGTGGTTGATGGTGCTGGTTCCAGTACCTGCAGTAAGTGATGCCAGTTTCATATGTAGGGGGCACTGTCCAAGGTTATCACATAGCTGTTTGTCTGTGGGGCATGACTGTACCACTGTCAACCTGTCGTGGCTGTGTGTGGTCTGGATCCTGCCTATTTGACCAGGTGTTAAAGGGCTGAGTCTGTGACCATTTTGATCGTAGTACGATATACCTCTTAATTGGTGCTCAATAAATGCACCACTCACATTGGTTTTGATATTTGGTTGCAAATACAAGAAGACCTTGGCAATGAGGATGATGGATGTGATACTTCTGGAGAACAGTCTAAAGAGGGCTGTTGAGGGCAGACTCTATCTCAGCACATTTCACAGGCTGAGGAGTGCAGCGTAGTTATCTGTGTGGTCTTGGGCACATTTCTCTAGTAGGTCCTTGGCTAAGTGTAGCATCTGTTCCACTAGGACGTGGGACTGTGGGTATGGGTGGATACTTGTAAGTGCTCAAGGTCCCCTATATGTGCAGAGCCCCGAACTCCCTGGAGATGAACTGATGAGTGATTTCTGCCACTGTTCTGAGGGATGCTATATGTGGCAAAGTGAGCTTGATGGTGACTGAGTCATGTTCATGTTTGACAGGTGGTCGAATTCAAACCACCCAGAATACGAGTCGACTCTGACCAACTATTGTTCACTATTCTATTCTAAAATGTTAGCTGTCAATGACCATGGGAGGTCCGGGACCTCATATCGGTGCAGTGGTTCATTGGCTTGATATGGCTTGAGTGTGTTGCATGCCTAGAGGTTTCCCTTTCCATGCCAGTACAATGATTTTTTGGCCCTATATCTGGTTGCTGCCAACTCAGGGTGCCCCTGGTGCAGTTGTTGTGTGTAGTACCTCTGGAGGGCAGTAGGGATGATGAATCACTGGCCACACAGTGTTAGCCCATCCTGTGCAGTCAGTTCATCTTTAATGGCAAAGAACGTGCGGAGCTTGTGGGGAAGTTCCCTTCAGGGTTCTGGCCAGCCCCTCATGATGAGGTTGTGAAACTGCATGTGAGATCCATCTGTTTGCTATCATGGATTCTTTGAGAGGACAGCATCTCTATTGGCACGATATCAATGTCTTCCTCATCTGCTAGGTCTGTAGTGGGTAGGAATGTTCTGGAAAGACTATCAGCGAGGTACAGCTTCTTACCACGTTTGAACCTCTGACACTATTAGTGGATCAAAGTGCAGGTTTATTTTCGCAATTGTGGGAGAAGTGAGGTTCCTAACAGTGGACCCCCAGCCTTCTCATCGAACACAAGTAAGAACAGAGTTTATATATGACCCGGGCCCCGCCCTCATTACATTGCAATTCTCTAAGATGTCTGTCATTGTTACCATAGAACCATAGAAAATTACAGCTCAGAAACAGGCCTTTTGGCCCTTCTTGTCTGTGCCAAACCATTTTTTGCCTAGTCCCACTGACCTGCACTTGGACCATATCCCTCCACACCCCTCTCATCCATGAACCCGTCCAAGTTTTTCTTAAATGTTAAAAGTGTAGCATCTGGTGTAGTTTATCCGGCAGCTCATTCCACACTCCCACCACTCTCTGCGTGAAGAAGCCCCCCCCTAATATTCCCTTTCAACTTTTCTCCTTTCACCCTTAACCCATGCCCTCTGGTTTTTTTCTCCCCTAGCCTCAGCGGAAAAAGCCTGCTTGCATTCACTCTATCTATACCCATCAAAATCTTATACACCTCTATCAAATCTCCCCTCAATCTTCTACGCTCCAGGGAATAAAGTCCCAACCTATTCAATCTCTCTCTGTAACTCAGCTTCTCAAGTCCCGGCAACATCCTTGTGAACCTTCTCTGCACTCTTTCAATCTTATTTACATCCTTCCTGTAACTAGGTGACCAAAACTGTACACAATACTCCAAATTCGGCCTCCCCAATGCCTTATATAACCTTACCATAACACTCCAACTTTTATACTCGATACTCCGATTTATAAAGGCCAATGTACCAAAGGCACTCTTTACGACCCTATCCACCTGTGACGTCACTTTTAGGGAATTCTGTACCTGTATTCCCAGATCCCTCTGTTCAACTGCACTCTTCAGAGTCCTACCATTTACCCTGTACGTTCTTCTTTGGTTTGTCCTTCCAAAGTGCAATATCTCACACTTGTCTGCATTAAATTCCATTTGCCATTTTTCAGCCCATTTTTCTAGTTGGTCCAAATCCCTCAGCAAGCTTTGAAAACCTTCCTCACTGTCCACTACACCTCCAATCTTTGTATCATCAGCAAACTTGCTGATCCAATTCACCACATTATCATCCAGATCATTGATATAGATGACAAACAACAATGGACCCAACACTGATCCCTGCGGCACGCCACTAGTCACAGGCCTCCACTCAGAGAAGCAATCCTCCACAACCACTTTCTGGCTTCTTCCATTGAGCCAGTGTCTAATCCAATTTACTACCTCCCCATGTATACCTAGCGACTGAACCTTCCTAACTAACCTCCCATGAGGGACCTTGTCAAAGGCCTTGCTGAAATCCAGGTAGACAACATCCACCGCCTTCCCTTCATCCACTTTCCTGGTAACCTCCTCGAAAAACTCGAATAGATTGGTCAAACATGACCTACCACGCACAACATAGAACATAGAAAGTCACAGCACAAACAGGCCCTTCGGCCCACAAGTTGCGCCGATCACATCCCCACCTCTAGGCCTATCTATAGCCCTCAATCCCATTAAATCCCATGTACTCATCCAGAAGTCTCTTAAAAGACCCCAACGAGTTTGCCTCCACCACCACCGACGTCAGCCGATTCCACTCACCCACCACCCTCTGAGTGAAAAACTTACCCCTGACATCCCCCCTGTACCTACCCCCCAGCACCTTAAACCTGTGTCCTCTCGTAGCAACCATTTCAGCCCTTGGAAATAGCCTCTGAGAGTCCACCCTATCCAGACCTCTCAACATCTTGTAAACCTCTATCAGGTCACCTCTCATCCTTCGTCTCTCCAGGGAGAAGAGACCAAGCTCCCTCAACCTATCCTCATAAGGCATGCCCCCCAATCCAGGCAACATCCTTGTAAATCTCCTCTGCACCCTTTCAATGGCTTCAACATCTTTCCTGTAATGAGGTGACCAGAACTGCGCGCAGTACTCCAAGTGGGGTCTAACCAGGGTCCTATAAAGCTGCAGCATTATCTCCCGACTCCTAAACTCAATCCCTCGATTAATGAAGGCTAGTACGCCATACGCCTTCTTGACCGCATCCTCCACCTGCGAGGCCGATTTAAGAGTCCTATGGACCCGGACCCCAAGGTCCTTCTGATCCTCTACACTGCTAAGAATGGTACCCTTCATTTTATACTGCTGCTCCATCCCATTGGATCTGCCAAAATGGATCACTACACACTTATCCGGGTTGAAGTCCATCTGCCACTTCTCCGCCCAGTCTTGCATTCTATGTCTCGCTGCAACTTCTGACATCCCTCCAAACTATCCACAACACCACCTACCTTGGTGTCGTCAGCAAACTTACCAACAAAGCCATGTTGACTCTCCCTAATAAGTCAACAAAAGGAATTTTCTTCATCTTCTAATTTATTATTGATAGGAACTTTATTGAATGATTATCAATTATTTTATAAACCCGATATGGATGCTTGAAGCTTGGAAAGAAAGAAAGGGTGGTACAGTGGTTAGCACTGCTACCTCACAGCACCAAGGACCCGGGTTCAATTCTGGCCTCGGGTGACTGGCTGTGTAGAGTTTGTACGTTCTCCCCATGTCTGCGTGGGTTTCCTCCGGGTGCTCCACTTTCCTCCCACAATCCAAAGATGTATGAGTTAGGTTGATTGGTCATGCTAAATTGCCCCTTAGTGCCAGGAGGACGAGCTAGAATAAATACATGGGGTTATGGGGATAGGGTCTGGGTGGGATTATGGACGGTGCAGACTTGATGGGCCAAATGGCCTCCTTCCGCACTGTAGGATTCTATGGTTGTATGGTACATAATTCAAATATGACACAGTATAATCCTATCTTTGTTGATCCAAGTTAAAAACATCCCACAGACCCTTCTTCAGATTTGGCACAGAAATGTATGCTCATGTGATACTGGATTTGCAGCTTTCAAAATCTATGTGAATTGGTCTTTTGAATGTTGGATCAAATCTCAAGGTTCCCTAGTCTTGGAAGTTTCAAAAAGCCTCTGGAGAGAGAGAGGCAGAGATACTGCCTTCTTTCACCAGCTTCTAGCAGCAACTGAGAAGTGAAACTAAAAACTTGGAATGCAGTGCAAAAGAATAGCTGTGCTAACATGACCTGTAAATCATCCTTAATCAAGCTCCACTCAGTAATCCCAAGAGACAGTAAAGGGACAGCATTAGTTCAGATTAAAATCACCACAATGTCTATAATATTACTTTAGTAAAAGTTAGAGGACATCGGCTGCAAACAACACAGTGCTGACAAAATCCTGCAGAGAAACATGATTAAAATACATTTTTAAAGGGACAGGACAATCACATGCCAATACCATGGCCATCAGATAATCAGTGATGCATCCAGAGAGACAACACTTTTCCCAAGATCAGATCACAATTGCTGTCAGATTCACTGTAAGAAAGAAGGGAAATGCAGACCATTTAGTCTTAAACCTTTTGATCCATTTGAGCAGAGCAATATGCAAAATTATAGTTCCTTTGGGATTCTGATGGAAATGTTACAAAATAGGAGATGTGGCAATTGATAAAAATAAAGACCAAACACCCAGCAAATGCAGAATGAAGAAAGAAAGTTTGAAGATGAATTGTGAAAGTACATAATGACTCCAGCTCATTAAACACTTCAATTAAAAGAATCATTCATAATTACACTTTCCTAAATGGCAACAGACTTCAAAAGTATCTCCGGAGGTGAAACGTGTTTGGTACCTTCTGAGGTGATTAAAGATGCTATACAAAATGTGTCATCGTTCTCTTTTTTAACAATGAACAAAATGTCTTATTTTGTGCTGTGATTTCTGTTATTCCCCATGCTTCCTTTGTGTGTGTGTCTGTCTGTCTGTGAGTGTTTGCCTCTGTGTGGGTGTGTGTGTGTGTATGTTTGCCTGAGATGAGAGAGAGAGTGTGTGTCTGTTTGTCTGTGTATGTGTGTCTGTGTGTGTGCGCGCATGTCTGTGTGTGCATGTCTGTCTGTGTATTGTGGAGGGAGAAAGAACGGCTGCAACAATAATTTAACAACAATAATGGCAATAGTAGCTTTAAAATGGCTTTTCTGGCTGAGAGTTAAGCATGCTGGGATTTTTTGGTCAACTTATAGATTAAAACCAGATGCAGGTTGTAAAGCGGTTCTGGTCTGGGAGCTGTGATTTGAAGCTTCCCAGATAAGGGAAGTTGTTCGCATTAACCGAGACAGTGTGGCTTCAATTTATGTGGCTGTTAGGTATGGGTAATGTCAAATGAACTAAACATAATGGTGTTGTTCAAAAGTAATTTCACTGGATGTTTGAGTCATGTGATCAATTTCTTACACAGTTGGCTGGATGACAGAGAGTCTTCTGGAAGCAAGTGGAGAATTGTGGATAAAAGACACTGCAGTCCTTTGTTTGCCAGCAATAACTCAGACCCCAACCATTGCAAGAAGACCTGGACCCTGAAATATGCTTCAGAGAAAGAGAAGATAGATTCTACATCGAGGCTATTTCTTGGCCAAGGTTTTCCTAAACTCGGTAGTATCTATTTTCAGTCAAATAATTAAAGTTGATGTTCAGTTAAAGTTAAAGTGCAGTTTAAGAGTTAAAGTTCAGTGAGAGTTAAAGTTCAGTAAAGAGTTAATGAGTTGCAACTGTTTATGTTTGAGTTGGTATTAGAAGTGTTAAATAAAGAAATAATTGAATTACTGTCCTTGTTTGTCTCATTAAATTGGAATGCTTGGAAGGTGTTTAAATTTAAAGCTGTATAATAGAATGGCACCGCAGATGGGACCTCTAAGTGGTAGCTACAGTTACCCCAAGATTGAGCCTTTTATTTGTTAAGTGATTAAAAGTGATCCAGGCATTTGATTTAGTGTGACGAAACAACGGCAGAACTAGTTTAAGCAGGGGAAGTGGTAACCCCTAGAGCCGGCCGTGAGGGGGATCTTTCGGTAGTATTGTGGGGGTGGATTGATTTATGTTCCAGATTCACCAGACGTAGGGGGAGTAGGAACTAATCTTTTAGCGTGAGCATTGTTCCTGGGCTAAGTGCCTGTCTTCCTTAGTTAATCTAGGAGTGAGATTTTGAAGCAAGGTTAGTCAAGGGGACCATGAGGCAAAGCTAAAATGTAACTCTGGAGTAGAGAGGGGGTGTTCACTGCACTCTTGATACCAACTGACTTAGAGGGACTGATTGGAAAATTATCAGGCGCTGTACCCTTTCAGTCACTTTTTGTTCCCCTGGAACTAAGCCGAGAGAAATGGATAGAATATTACAGTAGGTTTTTCGGGTCTGGGATCCATGAGTCAGAAATGTTGTCATGAGAGAAACAGAGGTAAAGGAAAATGTTGAAATTGAGTAAAATTATCACAATTGTTAGAAGAGTTACAAAGTAAGGAATTTGCGAAAATGAAGTTAAAAGATGAGTTAGAAATTATGAGAGAGTTGGTTGAGAGGAAAATGAGTAGTTGCGTGAAAATGTAGGAACCAAAGAATGAGGTAAATATATTGTCCATGAGTCAGTTTAAGGTATATCAAGTTAGTGAAAAGAATCAAAGTTCTGATTACTCCAAGTTCCAGCAGGCGATTAGCAAATTAAAATTTCAGTTGCCAATGCAGATAGGGATGATGTCTGTATTTGGCACAGTTGAGTCTGAAGGAGATGGTGATTATGGAGTGGGTTGTGGATTGTATCTAGAAAAGAATGCCCATTTTGCATGTGGCATTGACTGGGGACCCCCACCTCCTTTTTCAGAGGCACCTAATTCATCAGGAAGTTTAGAATTTGCCCCTGGTCCGATGAACATAGTATGATGGTCGTTGACTTGGGGCATGATGATCCACGACTCGAATAGTGATTGTCCAAGACTCCGTGAATAATGGTCAGTGAATCTGGGACTGGAGTGATGGTCAGTTACTCAGGGAGTGATGGCCTGAGATTCGGGCAGTGATGGTCTTACTGGTCAGTAAGTCTAGGAGTGGAGTGATGATCACTGACTTGCGGAGTCATGATCACTGACTTGGAGAGTGAGGGTCAATGACTCTGGGAATGATGGTCAGAGACTCTGGGAGTGGAGTGATGGCCAGTGCCTCTGGGAGTGATGGCCAGTGATTCTGGGAGTGGAGTGATGGTCAGTGACTCTGGATATGCAGTGATGTGCAGTGTCTGGCAGTGATGGTCAGTACCTCTTGGAGTGAAGTGATGGTCTGTGTCTATGGGAGTGGAGTGATGGTCAGTGTCTGTGGGAGTGACGGTCAGTGTCTGTGGGAGTGACGGTCAGTGTTCATGGCAGTGATGGTCAGTGTTCGTGGGAGTGATGGTCAGTGTCTATGGTAGTGATGGTCTGTGTCTCTGGGAGTGATGGTCAGTGTCTCTGGGAGCGGAGTGATGGTCAGTGTCTCTGGGAGCGGAGTGATGGTCAGTGTCTCTGGGAGTGGAGTGATGGTCAGTGCCTCTGGGAATGAAGTGATGGTCAGTGTTTGTGGGAGTGATGGTCGGTGTCTGTGGGAAGGATGGCCAGTGACTCTAGGATTGATGGTCACTGCCTCTGGGAGTGAGAGTCACTGTCTCTGGGAGTGATGGTTTGTGACTCTGGGAGTGGGGAGATGGTCAGTAATGCAGAAAGTGATGGTCATTGACTTGAGGTATGATGGTCGTTGACTTGGGGCATGATGGTCCACGACTCGAATAGTGATTGTCCAATGCTCCGTGAGTGATGGTCAGTGACTCTGGGAGTTGAGTGATGGGCAGTGCCTGTGGAAGTGATGGAGAGTGCCTCTGGGAGTGACAGTCACTGTCTCTGGGAGTTATCATTAGTGACTCAGGGAGTGGGGAGATGGTCAGTAACGCTGAGAGTCATGGTCATTCATTTTGTGACTGATGGTCATTGACTTCAGGAGTGATGGTCTGAGACTGCAGGAGTGATGATCCAAGACATGTGGAGTGATGGTCAGTGACTTTGATATTGGAGTGATGGTCAGTGACTCTGGAATTGGAGTGAGGGTCAGTGTCTCTCAGAGTGATGGCCAATGTCTCTGGAAATGATGGTCAGAGCCTCTGGGAGTGATGGTCAGTGTCTCTGGGAGTGAAGTGATGGTCTGTGTCTGTGGGAGTGGAGTGATGGTCAGTGTCCATGGGAGTGATGGTTAGTGACTCTGGGAGTGGTGAGATGGTCAGTAATGCTGAAAGTGATGGTCGTTGACTTGGGGAGTGATGATCCGAGACTCGAGGAGTGATGATCCGAGACGTGAGGAGTGATGGTCAGCGACTCTGGGAGTGGAGTGATGGTCAGTGACTCTGGGAAAGGACTGATGGTCAGTGTCTCTGGGAGTAATGGTCAGTATCCCTGGGAGTGGTGGTCAGTGTTTCTGGGAGGAATGGTCAGTGACTCTGGCTGTTATGGTCAGAGACTCTGGGAGTGAAGTGACGGCCAGTGCCTCTGGAAGTGATGGCCAGTAACTCTGGGAGTGATGGCCAGTGCCTCTGGGAGCGATGGCCAGTGCCTCTGGGAGCGATGGAGCGTGCCTCTGGGAGTGAAGTGATGGTCAATGCCTAGGAGTGATGGTGAGTGACTCTGGGATTGGAGTTTTGTCAGTGACTCTGGCAGTGGAGTTTTGGTCAGTGACACTGGGTGTGGAGTGATGGTCGGTGATTCTGGGAGTGATGGTCGGTGATTCTGGGAGTGAAGGTTGGTGACTCGGAGAATGATGGGCCGAGACTTGGGGAATGATTGTCTGAAACTCAGGGAGCGATGGTCTGAGACTGGGGGAGTGATGGTTCATGTCTCAGAATGAGACATGTGGGCCAAAGGACCTGTTTGTGCTGTAGCTTTTCTATGTTTCTATGTGATGGTCAATGACTCTGAGATGGAGTGTTGATCAGTGACTCTGGGAGTGAAGTGTTGGTCAGTGACTCTGGGAGTGGAGTGTTGGTCAGTGACTCTGGGAGTGGAGTGTTGATCAGTGACTCTGGGAGTGGAGTGTTGGTCAGTGACTCTGGGAGTGGAGTGTTGATCAGTGACTGTGGGAGTGGAGTGTTGATCAGTGACTCTGGGAGTGAAGTGTTGGTCAGTGACTCTGGGAGTGGAGTGTTGGTCAGTGACTCTGGGAGTGGAGTGTTGATCAGTGACTCTGGGAGTGGAGTGTTGATCAGTGACTCTGGGAGTGGAGTGTTGATCAGTGACTCTGGGAGTGAAGTGTTGGTCAGTGACTCTGGGAGTGGAGTGTTGGTCAGTGACTCTGGGAGTGGAGTGTTGGTCAGTGACTCTGGGAGTAATGGCCAGTGCCTCTGGGAGCGATGGAGAGTGCCTCTCGGAGTGACGGTCACTGTCTCTGGGAGTTATCATTAGCGACTCAGGGAGTGGGGAGATGGTCAGTAACGCTGAGAGTCATGGTCATTGACTTCGTGACTGATGGTCATTGACTTCGGGAGTGATGGTCTGAGACTGCAGGAGTCATGATCCGAGACTGGGAGTGATGGTCAGTGCCTCTGGGAGCGATGGAGAGTGCCTCTGGGAGCGATGGAGAGTGCCTCTGGGAGCGATGGAGAGTGCCTCTGGGAGCGATGATGTGGAGATGCCGGCGTTGGACTGGGGTAAACACAGTAAGAAGCATAGAAACATAGAAAACTAGAGCACAAAACAGGCCCTTCGGCCCCACAAGTTGTGCCGAACATATCCCTACCTTTTAGGCCTACCTATAACCCTCCATCCTATTAAGTCCCATGTACTTATCCAGGAGTCTCTCAAAAGACCCTATTGAGTTAGCCTCCACCACCACTGATGGCAGCTGATTCCACTCGTCCACCACCCTCTGTGTGAAAAAATTCCCCCTAACATTTCCCCTGTACCTACACCCCAGCACCTTAAACCTGTGTCCTCTCGTAGCAGCCATTTCCACCCTGGGAAAAAGCCTCTGAGAGTCCACCCGATCTATGCCTCTCAACATCTTATATACCTCTATTAGGTCTCCTCTCATCCTACATCTCTCCAAGGAGAAAAGACCGAGCTCCCTCAGCCTATCCTCATAAGGCATGCCACTCAATCCAGGCAACATCCTTGTAAATCGCCTCTGCACCCTTTCAATCTTTTCCACATCCATCCTGTAATGAGGCGACCAGAACTGAGCACAGACCCAAGTGGGGTCTGACGAGGGTCTTATATAGCTGCATCATTATCCCTGGACTCCTAAACTCAATCCCTCGATTGATAAAGGCCAGCACACCATACGCCTTCTTAACCACCTCCTCTACCTGCGGGGCCGATTTTAGAGTCCTATGGGCCCGGACCCCAAGATCCTTCTGATCCTCCACAGTACTAAGAGTCTTTCCCTTTATATTGTACTCCTTCATCCCATTTGACCTGCCAAAATGGACCACTACGCATTTATCTGGGTTGAAGTCCATCTGCCACTTGTCCGCCCAGTCTTGCATCCTATCTATGTTCCTCTGTAACTTCTGACATCCCTCCAGACTATCCACAACCCCACCAACCTTCGTGTCATCGGCAAACTTACCAACCCATCCCTCCACTTCCTCATCCAGGTCATTTATGAAAATGACAAACAGCAAGGGTCCCAGAACAGATCCCTGGGGCACACCATTGGTGACCGACCTCCATTTAGAAAAAGACCCATCTATACACACTCACTGCCTCCTTTGGGCAAGCCAGTTCTGGATCCATAGGGCAGCAGCCCCTTGGATCCCATGCCCTCTCACTTTTTCCAGAAGCCTTGCATGGGGGACCTTATCGAACACCTGGCTAAAATCCATATAAACAACATCTACCGCTTTCCCTTCGTCAATGTGTTTAGTCACATTTTCGAAGAACTCCACCAGGCTCGGAAGGCACGATCTGCCTTTGACAAAGCTGAGTATTCTTGAGCATACTAAACCTCTCTAAATGCTCATAAATCTTGTCCCTCAGGATCTTCTCCATCAGCTTACCAACCACTGAGGTTAGACTCACCGGTCTGTAATTTCCTGGGCTATCCCTATTCCCCTTCTTGAAAACAGGAACCACATCCGCAATCCTCTCCCATCTCCATCGACGATGCAAAGATCATCGCCAGAGGCTCTGCAATCTCTTCCCTCGTCTCCCACAGTAACCTGGGGTACATCCCATCCGGACCCGGCGACTTATCTATCTTGATGCCATTCAAAGATTCCAGCACAACCCCTTTGTTAAAGTCCACATACTCAATCTTTTCAGTCCACCGCAAGCCCACAGTACATCCACCCAGGTCCTTCTCCTCTGTGAAAACCGAGGCAAAATACTCATGAAGCACCTCTGCCATTTCTACTGGTTCCATACTGATTTTCCCGCCTTCACCTTTTATAGGCCCTATTCCTTCAGGTCTCATCCTTTTACTCTTCAGATATCTATAGAACGCCTTAGGGTTTTCCTTAATTCTACTTGCCAAGGCCTTCTTGTGACCCCTTCTGGCTCTCCTAATTTCCTTCTTTAGTCCCTTCCTACAAGCCGTATACTCATCTAGATCTCTATCTTCGCCAAGCTCTCTGAACCTTTTGTACGCTTTCCTTTTCTTCTCGACTACGTCCCGCACAGCTTTCGTGCACCACGGTTCCTTTAACCTACCAACACCTCCCTGTCTGCTCGGAACATTGTCCTGTAGAACCCTAGACAGACATTCCTTGAAAAACTGCCACCTCTCTTCAGTACATTTCCCCGAGAATACCTCCTTCCAATTTACTCCTCTAATTTGCTGCCTTATGTCTTCATATTTCCCCTTACTCCATATAAACGCTTTCCTAGCTAGCCTGATCCTCTCTTTTTCCAAATGCAAGCATAAAGGAGATAGAGTTATGATCGCAATCCCCAAGATGCTCTTCCACTGAGAGATCTGACACCTGTCCAGGCTCATTGGTCAGTATCAGATCAAGTACAGCCTCTCCTCTTGTAGGCTTGTCCACATGCTGTGTCAGGAAACCCTCCTGAACACACCTAATGAACTCCTCCCCATCCAATCCCCTTACCCGAGGGATATTCCAATCAATGTTTGGGAAATTAAAGTCTCCCATCACAACAACTCTGCTATTATTGCAACTCTCCAGGATCTGTTTCCCTATCTGCTCGTCCACCTCCCTGTCACTATTGGGCGGCCTATAGAAAACTCCCAGCAAAGTGATCGACCCCTTCCCACTCCGAACCTCCACCCACAGAGACTCTGTAGACAACCTCTCCACAGCATACACCTTCTCTACAGCTGTGACACTATTCCTGATCAGCAGTGCCACTCCAACCCTCTCTTGCCTCCCTCCCTGTCCTTCCTGAAACATCTGAATCCCGGCACCTGGAGTATCCAGTCCTGTCCCTGAGACATCCAAGTCTCCGTAATGGCCACCACATCACACTTCCAGGCATCGATCCATGCTCTGAGCTCATCCCCTTTATTCACTATACTCCTGGCATTAAAGTAAACACATCTCAATCCTTTGGTCTGAGCTCTCCCCTTCTCTATCCCCCGTCCATCCTCCCTCTTGCACCGTCTATAACAATTCTCTGCGAGCTAACTTCCTCGCTCCCAGTCACTTCGTCTCAATCCCCTCCCCCCAACCTAAACAACACCAGGTTAAAGTCTAACAGGTTTATTTGGTAGCAAAAGCCACTAGCTTTCAGAACAGGCTGTCCCTTCATCAGGTGCGTGGGAGTTCTGATTACCAGCAGGGCACAAAGGATGTCCTGAGGCATGGTACATTGGGGAAACCATGCAGACGCTATGACAACGGATGAATGAACACCGCTCGACAATCACCAGGCAAGACTGTTCTCTTCCTGTTGGGGAGCACTTCAGCAGTCATGGGCATTCAGCCTCTGATCTCCAGGTAAGCATTCTCCAAGGCGTTCTTCACGACACACGACAGCGCAGAGTCGCTGAGCAGAGACTGATAGCCAGGTTCCACACACATGAGGACGGCCTCAACCGGGATATTGGGTTCATGCCACACTATCTGTAACCCCCACAACCTGCCTGGATGTGCAAAATCTCACTAGCTTTCCTGTCTGGAGACAATACACATCTCTTTAACTTGTGCTTAATGCTCTCTCCACTCACATTGTCTGTACCTTTAAGACTTGATTAGCTGTAAAGACTCACATTCCAATCATTATTCATGTAAATTGAGTTTGTGTCTTTGTGCCCTGTTTGTAATCAGAACTCCCACCCACCTGACGAAGGGACAGCCTGTTCTGAAAGCTAGTGGCTTTTGCTACCAAATAAACCTGTTAGACTTTAATCTGGGAGTGATGGCCAATGCCTCTGGGAGTGATGGCCAGAGCCTCTGGGAGTGATGGCCAGAGCCTCTGGGAGTGGAGTGATGGTCAGTGACTCTGGGAGTGATGGAGCGTGCCTCTGGGAGTGATGGCCAGAGCCTCTGGGAGTGGAGTGATGGTCAGTGACTCTGGGAGTGATGGAGCGTGCCTCTGGGAGTGATGGAGCGTGCCTCTGGGAGTGAAGTGATGGTCAATGTCTAGGAGTGATGGTAAGTGACTCTGGGATTGGAATGATGATCTGTGACTCTGGGAGTGGGGTTTTGTCAGTGACTCTGGGAGTGGAGTTTTGGTCAGTGACTCTGGGTGTGGAGTGATGGTCAGTGATTCTGGGAGTGATGGTTGGTGATTCTGGGAGTGATGGTTGGTGATTCTGGGAGTGAAGGTTGGTGACTCGGAGAATGATGGGCTGAGACTTGGGGAACGATTGTCTGAGACTCAGGGGGTGATGGTCCGAGACAGCTATAGACGGGGAGGAATTTGTAAAATGTGTCCAGGAAGGTTCTTTGGAACAATATGTTGATAGTCCAACTAGAGAGGGGGCTATACTGGACCTAGTACTGGGGAATGAGCCCGGTCAGGTCATCAAAGTTTCAGTGGGGGAACATGTGGCGAACAGTGACCACAATTCTGTAAACTTTCGGATAGTCATGAAAAAGGATGAGCGTTGTCCTATGGGTAAGGTGCTGAATTGGGGGAAGGCTAACTACAGCTGGATCAGGCAGGATTTGGTGGCTGTTGATTGGGAGAGTCTGTTCGAGCGTAAATCCACATCCGGCATGTGGGAGTCTTTTCAGGAGCAGTTGATAGGAGTGCAGGGCAGGCATGTGCCTGTAAAAAGGAATGACAGGAAAGGTAGGATTCGAGAGCCGTGGATAACCAGGGAAGAGATTTATTTAGTCAGTTAGTGTGTTTTTTTGCCTTTATTTTTGTAGTAGTATTTTTCTTAATTTTAAACTGAAAACCGGAAGTGGGCTGCTAAGGAGTCTGGGAAGGGTTTTTTTAAGCGCGCAAAGTATAAAAGGTAGGCTGCAGTATACAGCGGGCAGCGTCAGCAGCGGGCAGTGGAGTGAGCAGGGAGCAGAGTGTGAGCTATAAGGGCTTTGGCTCACAGGGCTTCGGGGGACAGGGCGAGAACGGGTGAGTTTTTTCATTCTTATTTACTTTTCTCTGTGTACCTTGGTAGAAAGGAGCAAATATGAGTGTGAAGCCAGTGCGTTGTTCTCAGTGTAGGATGTGGGAGGTCCTGGAGGTACTTGGCCTCCCAGACATCTACATCTGTGAGGGGTGTGTCGAGCTGCGGTTCCTGAGGGACCGTGTTAAGGAGCTGGAACTGCAGCTCGAGGATCTTAGGCTGTTATGGGAGAATGAGGAGGTGATAGACAAGAGCTATCATCAGGTGGTCACACCAGGGCCACGGGAGGAGGCCAAGTGGGTGACGGCCAGGAAGGGAAAAGCTCGGGTGATTGAGAGCACCCCGGTGGATATGCCCCTGCACAACAAGTACTCCTGCCTGAGTACTGCTGGGGGGGGACAGCCCGCCTGGGGGTAGCAGCAGTGGCCGTGTCTCCGGCGTGGAGTACGGCCCTGTAACTCAGAGGGCTAAGGAAAAGAGGAGGAAGGCGGTGTTAATCGGGGACTCGACAGTAAAGGGGTCGGACAGGCATTCTTGCGGAGGCAGGCGGGAGTCTCGGATGGTGGTCTGCCTCCCTGGGGCCAGGATCCAGGATGTCGCTGGTCGACTCCCAGAAATCCTGAGGGGGGAGGTAGCAGTACATATTGGTACCGCTGATGTGGGAAGGAAGGGGGAAGGGGTCATGAAAAGAGAGTATAGAGAATTAGGAAGACAGCTGAGAAGGAGGAAAGCAAAGGTAGTAATCTCAGGATTGCTGCCTGTGCCACGGGAAGGTGAGGGCAGGAATGGAGTGAGGTGGAGGATGAATGTGTGGCTGAGGGACTGGTGCAGGGGGCAGGGATTCAGGTTCCTGGACCATTGGGACCTCTTTAGGGGCAGGTGTGACCTGTACACAAAAAACGGGTGGCACTTGAATCCCAGGGGGACCAATATCCTGGTGGCAAGGTTGGCTAAGGCTACTGGGGAGAGTTTAAACTAGATAGGTTGGGGGGAGGGGATCGAGACGAGGTGACTGGGAGCGAGGAAGTTAGCTTGCAAACAGAGAAGGGTTATAGACGGTGCAAGAGGGAGGATGGACGGGGGATAGAGAAGGGGAGAGCTCAGACCAAAGGATTGAGATGTGTTTACTTTAATGCCAGGAGTATAGTGAATAAAGAGGATGAGCTCAGAGCATGGATCGATGCCTGGAAGTGTGATGCGGTGGCCATTACGGAGACTTGGATGTCTCGGGGACAGGACAATGTTCTGAGCAGACAGGGAGGAGTCGGTAGATTAAAGGAACAGTGGTGCACGAAAGCTGTGCGGGACCTAGTCAAGAAGAAAAGGAAAGCGTACAAAAGGTTCAGAGAGCTTGGCGAAGATAGGGATCTAGATGAGTATACGGCTTGTAGGAAGGGACTAAAGAAGGAACTTAGGAGAGCCAGAAGGGGTCACAAGAAGGCCTTGGCAAGTAGAATTAAGGAAAACCCTAAGGCGTTCTATAAATATCTGAAGAGTAAAAGGATGAGACCTGAAGGAATAGGGCCTATAAAAGGTGAAGGCGGGAAAATCAGTATGGAACCAGTAGAAATGGCAGAGGTGCTTAATGAGTATTTTGCCTCGGTTTTCACAGAGGAGAAGGACATGGGTGGATGTACTGTGGGCTTGCGGTGGACTGAAAAGATTGAGTATGTGGACTTTAACAAAGAGGAGAGGTTGTGCTGGAATCTTTGAATGGCATCAAGATAGATAAGTCGCCGGGTCTAGATGGGATGTACCCCAGGTTACCGTGGGAGGCGAGGGAAGAGATTGCAGAGCCTCTGGCGATGATCTTTGCGTCGTCGATGGAGATGGGAGTGGTGCCAGAGGATTGGAGGATTGCGGATGTGGTTCCTGTTTTCAAGAAGGGGAATAGTTATAGCCCAGGAAATTACCGACCGGTGAGTCTAACCTCAGTGGTTGGTAAGCTGATGGAGAAGATCCTGAGGGACAAGATTGATGAGCATTTGGAGAGGTTTAGTATGCTCAAGAATACTCAGCATGACTTTGTCAAAGGCAGATCGTGCCTTCCGAGCCTGGTGGAGTTCTTCGAAAATGTGACTAAACACATTGACGAAGGGAAAGTGGTAGATGTGGTTTATATGGATTTTAGCAAGGCGTTCAATAAGGTCAGGGCATGGGATCCAAGGGCTGCTGCCCTATGGATCCAGAACTGGCTTGCCCAAAGGAGGCAGAGAGTGTGTATAGATGGGTCTTTTTCTAACTGGAGGTCGGTCACCAGTGGTGTGCCCCAGAGATCTGTTCTGGGACCCTTGCTGATTGTCATTTTCATAAATGACCTGGATGAGGAAGTGGAGGGATGGGTTGGTAAGTTTGCCGATGACACGAAGTTTGGTGGGGTTGTGGATAGTCTGGAGGGATGTCAGAAGTTACAGAGGGACATAGATAGGATGCAAGACTGGGCGGACAAGTGGCAGATGGACTTCAACCCAGATAAATGTGTAGTGGTCCATTTTGGTAGGTCAAATGGGATGAAGGAGTACAATATTAAAGGAAAGACTCTTAGTACTGCGGAGGATCAGAAGGACCTTGGGGTCCGGGCCCATAGGACTCTAAAATTGAGTAAAGGAGACCTAATAGAGGTGGAGGAGGTGGTTAAGAAGGCGTATGGTGTGCTGGCCTTTATCAGTCGAGGGATTGAGTTTAGGAGTCCGGGGATAATGATGCAGCTATATAAGACCCTCGTCAGACCCCACTTGGGTCTGTGCTCAGTTCTGGTCGCCTCATTACAGGAAGGATGTGGAAAAGATTGAAAGGGTGCAGAGGCGATTTACAAGGATGTTGCCTGGATTGAGTGGTATGCCTTATGAGGATAGGCTGAGGGAGCTCGGTCTTTTCTCCTTGGAGAGATGTAGGATGAGAGGAGACCTAATAGAGGTATATAAGATGTTGAGAGGCATAGATCGGGTGGACTCTCAGAGGCTTTTTCCCAGGGTGGAAATGGCTGCTACAAGAGGACACAGGTTTAAGGTGCTGGGGTGTAGGTACAGGGGAAATGTTAGGGGGAATTTTTTCACACAGTGGGTGGTGGGCAAGTGGAATCGGCTGCCGTCAATGGTGGTGGAGGCAAACTCAATAGGGTCTTTTAAGAGACTCCTGGATGAGTACATGGGACTTAATAGGATGGAGGGTTATAGGTAGGCCTAAAAGGTAGGGATATGTTCGGCACAACTTGTGGGGCCGAAGGGCCTGTTTTGTGCTGTAGTTTTCTATGTTTCTATGCTTCTATGAAATTGTGGTTCTAATCAAAAAGAAAAAAGAGGCATACATAAGGTCCAGGCAGCTAAAAACAGATGAAGCACTGGAGGAATACAGAGAAAGTAGAAAAGAACTCAAACAGGGAGTTAGAAGGGCAAAAAGGGGTCATAAAATGTCCTTGGCAGACAGGATTAAGGAGAATCCCAAGGCATTTTATACATACGTTAGGAACAAGAGGGTTGTCAGAGAAAGAGTCGGACCTCTCAAGAACAAAGGAGGGGAATTATGCTGAGAACCCGAGGAAGTAGGTGAGATCCTAAATGAATACTTTGCATCAGTATTCACAAAGGAGAGGGACACGTTGATTGGTAGTGTCTCAGAGGGATGTGTAGACCCGTTAGAACAAATTGCAATTACAAGGGAAGAAGTGTTAGGTGTTTTAGGAAGCATTAAGGTAGACAAATCCCTAGGGCCAGATGGCATCTGTCCTAGACAAGTGATGAAATTGCTGGGCCTCTAACAGAAATCATTGTTTCTTCATTGGACATAGGTGAGGTCCCAGAGGATTGGAGGATAGCAAATGTCTGGTAAGGGAGGTCATGCCTCACAAATTTGGTTGAGTTTTTTGAGGTAACAAAAATGATCGACGAGGGAAGGGCCGTGGATGTCGTCTATATGGATTTTAGTAAAGCATTTGACAAGGTCCCTCACGGCAGGCTGGTGCAAAAGGTTAAATCTCACGGGATCAAAGGTGAACTAGCTAGATGGGTACAGAACTGGCTTGGCCATAGAAGACAGAGGGTAGCAATGGAGGGGTCTTTTTCTGATTGGAGGTCTGTGACTAGTGGTGTCCTGCAGGGCTCTGTACTGGGACCTCTGCTATTTGTGATATATATATAAATGATTTGAAAGAAGATGTAGCTGGTCTGAATAGTCAGTTTGCGGACGACACAAAGATTGCTGGAGCTGCAGATAGTGATGAACATTGTCAGAGAATACAGCAGGATAGAGATAGGCTGGAAAATTGGGCGGAGAAATGGCAGATGGAATTTAATCCAGATAAATGCGAAGTGATGCATTTTGGTAGAACTAATGCAGGGGGGAGCTGTACAATAAATGGCAGAACCATCAGGAGTATAGACACACAGAGGGATCTGGGTGTGGAAGTCCACAGATCCTTAAAGGTGGCAGCAGAGGTGGAAAAGGTGGTGGAAAAGGTGGTGAAGAAGGCATATGGCATGCTTGCCTTTATTGGTCGGGGCATAGAGTATAAAAGTTGGCATATGATGTTGCAGTTATATAGAACGTTGGTTAGGCCACATCTGGAGTACTGCATCCAGTTCTGGTCACCACACTATCAGAAGGACATGGAGGCTTTGGAGAGAGTGCAGAAAAGGTTTACCAGGATGTTGCTGGTATGGAGGGTATTAGCTATGAGGAGAGATTGGGTAAATAGGGTTGTTCTCCCTGGAAAGATGGAGGTTGAGGGGTGACCTAATAGAAGTTTATAAAATTATGAAGGGCATAGATAGGGTGAACAGTTGGAAGCTTTTTCCCAGGTCAGAAATGACAAACACAAGGGGTCACAAGTTCAAGATAAGGGAGGCAAGGTTCAATACAGATATGCGGGGGACGTATTTTACACAGAGGGTGGTGGGGGCCTGGAATGCACTCCCAAGCAAGGTGGTTGAGGCGACACACTAGGATCATTTAAGACTTATCGAGATAACCACATGAACAGACTGGGAATAGAGGATACAAACGGATGGTCTAGTTAGGAACACATGATCGGTGCCGGCTTGGAGGGCCGAAGGGCCTGTTCCTGTGCTGTATTGTTCTTTGTTCTTTGAGACTGGGGAATGATGGTCAGTGACTCTGGGAGTGGAGTGTTGGTCAGTGACTCTGACCAAAGAGATTTGCATTCTAATCAGTATTCTGTAACTTGATTTTGTGTCTCTGTGCCCTGTTTGAGAGCAGATTTCCACTCCATCTGATGAAGGAGCAGCGCTCCGAAAGCTAATGGTATTTGCTACCAAATAAACCTGTTGGACTTTAACCTGGGGTTGTTAAAACTTACTGTGTTTACCCCAGTCCAACGCTGGCATCTCCACACAGTGGAGTGTTGGTCCGTGACTCTGGGAGTGGAGTGTTGGTCCGTGACTCTGGGAGTGGAGTGTTGGTCCGTGACTCTGGGAGTGGAGTGTTGGTCCGTGACTCTGGGAGTGGAGTGTTGATGTGGAGATGCCGGCGTTGGACTGGGGTAAACACAGTAAGAGTTTTAACAATACCAGGTAAAAGTCCAATAGGTTTATTTGGTAGAAAATGCCATTAGCTTTCGGAGCGCTGCTCCTTCATCCTTCGTGTCTCTGTATGCCCTGTTTGAGAGCAGATATCCACTCCATCTGAGGAAGGAGCAGCGCTCCAAAAGCTAATGGCATTTTGCTACCAAATAAACCTGTTCGACTTTAACCTGATGTTGTTAAAACTCTTACAGTGGAGTGTTGGTCAGTGATTCTGGGTGTGGAGTGATGGTCAGTGACTCTGGGTGTGGAGTGATGGTCAGTGTTTGTGGGAGCGGAGGGATGGTCAGTGTCTGGGAGTGGAGGGATGATCAGTGTCTGTGGGAGTGGAGGGATGGTCAGTGCCTGTGGGAGGGGTGGTCAGTGGCTGTGGGAGTGATGGGCAGTGGCTGTGGGAGTGATGGGAAGGGCCTGTGGGGGTGACGGGCAGTGCCGGTGGGGGTGACGGGCAGTGCCGGTGGGGGTGACGGGCAGTGCCGGTGGGGGTGACGGGCAGTGCCGGTGGGGGTGACGGGCAGTGCCGGTGGGGGTGACGGGCAGTGCCGGTGGGGGTGACGGGCAGTGCCGGTGGGGGGGACGGGCAGTGCCGGTGGGGGTGACGGGCAGTGACTCTGGAATTGGTTAGATGGTCAGTAGCGCTGAAAGTGATGGTCGTTGACTTGGGAAGTGATGGTCTGAGACTCGTTGGGTATTGGTCAATGACTCTGGGAGTGGAGTGTTGGTCAGTGACTCTGGGAGTGGAGTGTTGGTCAGTGACTGTGGGAGTGGAGTGTTGGTCAGTGACTCTGGGAGTGGAGTGTTGGTCAGTGACTGTGGGAGTGGAGTGTTGGTCGGTGACTGTGGGAGTGGAGTGTTGGTCAGTGACTGTGGGAGTGGAGTGTTGGTCGGTGACTCTGGGAGTGGAGTGTTGGTCGGTGACTCTGGGAGTGGAGTGTTGGTCAGTGACTCTGGGAGTGGAGTGTTGGTCAGTGACTGTGGGAGTGGAGTGTTGGTCAGTGACTGTGGGAGTGGAGTGTTGGTCAGTGACTCTGGGAGTGGAGTGTTGGTCGGTGACTGTGGGAGTGGAGTGTTGGTCAGTGACTGTGGGAGTGGAGTGTTGGTCAGTGACTGTGGGAGTGGAGTGTTGGTCAGTGACTCTGGGAGTGGAGTGTTGGTCGGTGACTCTGGGAGTGGAGTGTTGGTCAGTGACTGTGGGAGTGGAGTGTTGGTCAATGACTCTGGGAGTGGGGTGTTGATCAGTGACTGTGGGAGTGGGGTGTTGGTCAGTGACTCTGGGAGTGGAGTGTTGGTCAGTGACTGTGGGAGTGGAGTGTTGGTCAGTGACTGTGGGAGTGGAGTGTTGGTCAGTGACTGTGGGAGTGGAGTGTTGGTCAGTGACTGTGGGAGTGGAGTGTTGGTCAGTGACTCTGGGAGTGGAGTGTTGGTCGGCGACTCTGGGAGTGGAGTGTTGGTCAGTGACTGTGGGAGTGGAGTGTTGGTCAGTGACTCTGGGAGTGGAGTGTTGGTCGGTGACTGTGGGAGTGGAGTGTTGGTCAGTGACTCTGGGAGTGGAGTGTTGGTCAGTGACTCTGGGAGTGGAGTGTTGGTCGGTGACTGTGGGAGTGGAGTGTTGGTCAGTGACTCTGGGAGTGGAGTGTTGGTCAGTGACTCTGGGAGTGGAGTGTTGGTCAGTGACTGTGGGAGTGGAGTGTTGGTCAGTGACTGTGGGAGTGAAGTGTTGGTCGGTGACTGTGGGAGTGGAGTGTTGGTCAGTGACTCTGGGAGTGGAGTGTTGGTCGCTGACTGTGGGAGTGGAGTGTTGGTCAGTGACTCTGGGAGTGGAGTGTTGGTCAGTGACTCTGGGAGTGGAGTGTTGGTCGGTGACTCTGGGAGTGAAGTGTTGGTCAATGACTCTGGGAGTGGAGTGTTGGTCGGTGACTGTGGGAGTGGAGTGTTGGTCGGTGACTGTGGGAGTGGAGTGTTGGTCAGTGACTGTGGGAGTGGAGTGTTGGTCGGTGACTCTGGGAGTGGAGTGTTGGTCGGTGACTGTGGGAGTGGAGTGTTGGTCAGTGACTGTGGGAGTGGAGTGTTGGTCGGTGACTGTGGGAGTGGAGTGTTGGTCGGTGACTCTGGGAGTGGAGTGTTGGTCAGTGACTGTGGGAGTGGAGTGTTGGTCAGTCACTGTGGGAGTGGAGTGTTGGTCGGTGACTGTGGGAGTGGAGTGTTGGTCGGTGACTCTGGGAGTGGAGTGTTGGTCGGTGACTCTGGGAGTGGGGTGTGGTTGGTGACTGTGGGAGTGGAGTGTTGGTCAGTGACTGTGGGAGTGGAGTGTTGGTCGGTGACTCTGGGAGTGGAGTGTTGGTCGGTGACTGTGGGAGTGGGGTGTTGGTCGGTGACTCTGGGAGTGGAGTGTTGGTCGGTGACTCTGGGAGTGGAGTGTTGGTCGGTGACTGTGGGAGTGGAGTGTTGGTCAGTGACTGTGGGAGTGGAGTGTTGGTCGGTGACTCTGGGAGTGGAGTGTTGGTCGGTGACTCTGGGAGTGGGGTGTTGGTCGGTGACTGTGGGAGTGGAGTGTTGGTCGGTGACTCTGGGAGTGGAGTGTTGGTCGGTGACTGTGGGAGTGGAGTGTTGGTCAGTGACTGTGGGAGTGGAGTGTTGGTCAGTGACTCTGGGAGTGGAGTGTTGGTCGGTGACTGTGGGAGTGGAGTGTTGGTCAGTGACTGTGGGAGTGGAGTGTTGGTCAGTGACTGTGGGAGTGGAGTGTTGGTCGGTAACTCTGGGAGTGGAGTGTTGGTCGGTGACTCTGGGACTGGAGTGTTGGTCGGTGACTCTGGGAGTGGGGTGTTGGTCAGTGACTGTGGGAGTGGAGTGTTGGTCAGTGACTGTGGGAGTGGAGTGTTGGTCAGTGACTGTGGGAGTGGAGTGTTGATCAGTGACTCTGGGAGTGGAGTGTTGGTTGGTGACTGTGGGAGTGGAGTGTTGGTCGGTGACTGTGGGAGTGGAGTGTTGGTCAGTGACTGTGGGAGTGGAGTGTTGGTCGGTGACTGTGGGAGTGGAGTGTTGGTCGGTGACTGTGGGAGTGGAGTGCTGGTCAGTGACTCTGGGAGTGGAGTGTTGGTCAGTGACTGTGGGAGTGGAGTGTTGGTCAGTGACTGTGGGAGTGGAGTGTTGGTCAGTGACTGTGGGAGTGGAGTGTTGATCAGTGACTCTGGGAGTGGAGTGTTGGTCGGTGACTGTGGGCGTGGAGTGTTGGTCAGTGACTCTGGGAGTGGAGTGTTGATCAGTGACTCTGGGAGTGGAGTGTTGGTCGGTGACTGTGGGAGTGGAGTGTTGGTCGGTGACTGTGGGAGTGGAGTGTTGGTCAGTGACTGTGGGAGTGGGGTGTTGGTCAGTGACTGTGGGAGTGGAGTGTTGGTCGGTGACTGTGGGAGTGGAGTGTTGGTCAGTGACTCTGGGAGTGAAGTGTTGGTCAGTGACTCTGGGAGTGGAGTGTTGGTCAGTGACTGTGGGAGTGGAGTGTTGGTCGGTGACTCTGGGAGTGAAGTGTTGGTCAGTGACTCTGGGAGTGGAGTGTTGGTCAGTGACTGTGGGAGTGGAGTGTTGGTCGGTGACTCTGGGAGTGCAGTGTTGGTCGGTGACTGTGGGAGTGGAGTGTTGGTCAGTGACTGTGGGAGTGGAGTGTTGGTCAGTGACTGTGGGGGTGGAGTGTTGGTCAGTGACTGTGGGAGTGGAGTGTTGGTCGGTGACTCTGGGAGTGGAGTGTTGGTCGGTGACTGTGGGAGTGGAGTGTTGGTCAGTGACTCTGGGAGTGGAGTGTTGGTCAGTGACTGTGGGAGTGGAGTGTTGGTCAGTGACTGTGGGAGTGGAGTGTTGGTCAGTGACTCTGGGAGTGGAGTGTTGGTCGGTGACTGTGGGAGTGGAGTGTTGGTCAGTGACTCTGGGAGTGGAGTGTTGGTCAGTGACTGTGGGAGTGGAGTGTTGGTCAGTGACTGTGGGAGTGGAGTGTTGGTCAGTGACTCTGGGAGTGGAGTGTTGGTCGGTGACTGTGGGAGTGGAGTGTTGGTCAGTGACTCTGGGAGTGGAGTGTTGGTCAGTGACTCTGGGAGTGGAGTGTTGGTCAGTGACTCTGGGAGTGGAGTGTTGGTCGGTGACTGTGGGAGTGGAGTGTTGGTCAGTGACTGTGGGAGTGGAGTGTTGGTCAGTGACTCTGGGAGTGGAGTGTTGGTCGGTGACTGTGGGAGTGGAGTGTTGGTCAGTGACTGTGGGAGTGGAGTGTTGGTCAGTGACTGTGGGAGTGGAGTGTTGGTCAGTGACTGTGGGAGTGGAGTGTTGGACGGTGACTCTGGGAGTGGAGTGTTGGTCAGTGACTGTGGGAGTGGAGTGTTGGTCAGTGACTGTGGGAGTGGAGTGTTGGTCGGTGACTGTGGGAGTGGAGTGTTGGTCGGTGAGTCTGGGAGTGGAGTGTTGGTCAGTGACTGTGGGAGTGGAGTGTTGGTCGGTGATTGTGGGAGTGGAGTGTTGGTCAGTGACTGTGGGAGTGGAGTGTTGGTCAGTGACTCTGGGAGTGGGGTGTTGGTCGGTGACTGTGGGAGTGGAGTGTTGGTCAGTGACTCTGGGAGTGGGGTGTTGGTCAGTGACTGTGGGAGTGGGGTGTTGGTCAGTGACTGTGGGAGTGGAGTGTTGGTCAGTGACTCTGGGAGTGGGGTGTTGGTCAGTGACTGTGGGAGTGGGGTGTTGGTCAGTGACTGTGGGAGTGAAGTGTTGGTCGGTGACTGTGGGAGTGGAGTGTTGGTCAGTGACTCTGGGAGTGGAGTGTTGGTCGCTGACTGTGGGAGTGGAGTGTTGGTCAGTGACTCTGGGAGTGGAGTGTTGGTCAGTGACTCTGGGAGTGGAGTGTTGGTCGGTGACTCTGGGAGTGAAGTGTTGGTCAATGACTCTGGGAGTGGAGTGTTGGTCGGTGACTGTGGGAGTGGAGTGTTGGTCGGTGACTGTGGGAGTGGAGTGTTGGTCAGTGACTGTGGGAGTGGAGTGTTGGTCGGTGACTCTGGGAGTGGAGTGTTGGTCGGTGACTGTGGGAGTGGAGTGTTGGTCAGTGACTGTGGGAGTGGAGTGTTGGTCGGTGACTGTGGGAGTGGAGTGTTGGTCGGTGACTCTGGGAGTGGAGTGTTGGTCAGTGACTGTGGGAGTGGAGTGTTGGTCAGTGACTGTGGGAGTGGAGTGTTGGTCGGTGACTGTGGGAGTGGAGTGTTGGTCGGTGACTCTGGGAGTGGAGTGTTGGTCGGTGACTCTGGGAGTGGGGTGTTGGTCGGTGACTCTGGGAGTGGGGTGTTGGTCGGTGACTGTGGGAGTGGAGTGTTGGTCGGTGACTCTGGGAGTGGAGTGTTGGTCGGTGACTGTGGGAGTGGAGTGTTGGTCAGTGACTGTGGGAGTGGAGTGTTGGTCAGTGACTCTGGGAGTGGAGTGTTGGTCGGTGACTGTGGGAGTGGAGTGTTGGTCAGTGACTGTGGGAGTGGAGTGTTGGTCAGTGACTGTGGGAGTGGAGTGTTGGTCGGTAACTCTGGGAGTGGAGTGTTGGTCGGTGACTCTGGGAGTGGAGTGTTGGTCGGTGACTCTGGGAGTGGGGTGTTGGTCAGTGACTGTGGGAGTGGAGTGTTGGTCAGTGACTGTGGGAGTGGAGTGTTGGTCAGTGACTGTGGGAGTGGAGTGTTGATCAGTGACTCTGGGAGTGGAGTGTTGGTCGGTGACTGTGGGAGTGGAGTGTTGGTCGGTGACTGTGGGAGTGGAGTGTTGGTCAGTGACTGTGGGAGTGGAGTGTTGGTCGGTGACTGTGGGAGTGGAGTGTTGGTCAGTGACTGTGGGAGTGGAGTGTTGGTCAGTGACTCTGGGAGTGGAGTGTTGGTCAGTGACTGTGGGAGTGGAGTGTTGGTCAGTGACTGTGGGAGTGGAGTGTTGGTCAGTGACTGTGGGAGTGGAGTGTTGATCAGTGACTCTGGGAGTGGAGTGTTGGTCGGTGACTGTGGGAGTGGAGTGTTGGTCAGTGACTCTGGGAGTGGAGTGTTGATCAGTGACTCTGGGAGTGGAGTGTTGGTCGGTGACTGTGGGAGTGGAGTGTTGGTCGGTGACTGTGGGAGTGGAGTGTTGGTCAGTGACTGTGGGAGTGGGGTGTTGGTCAGTGACTGTGGGAGTGGAGTGTTGGTCGGTGACTGTGGGAGTGGAGTGTTGGTCAGTGACTCTGGGAGTGAAGTGTTGGTCAGTGACTCTGGGAGTGGAGTGTTGGTCAGTGACTGTGGGAGTGGAGTGTTGGTCGGTGACTCTGGGAGTGAAGTGTTGGTCAGTGACTCTGGGAGTGGAGTGTTGGTCAGTGACTGTGGGAGTGGAGTGTTGGTCGGTGACTCTGGGAGTGCAGTGTTGGTCGGTGACTGTGGGAGTGGAGTGTTGGTCAGTGACTGTGGGAGTGGAGTGTTGGTCAGTGACTGTGGGGGTGGAGTGTTGGTCAGTGACTGTGGGAGTGGAGTGTTGGTCGGTGACTCTGGGAGTGGAGTGTTGGTCGGTGACTGTGGGAGTGGAGTATTGGTCAGTGACTCTGGGAGTGGAGTGTTGGTCAGTGACTGTGGGAGTGGAGTGTTGGTCAGTGACTGTGGGAGTGGAGTGTTGGTCAGTGACTCTGGGAGTGGAGTGTTGGTCGGTGACTGTGGGAGTGGAGTGTTGGTCAGTGACTCTGGGAGTGGAGTGTTGGTCAGTGACTGTGGGAGTGGAGTGTTGGTCAGTGACTGTGGGAGTGGAGTGTTGGTCAGTGACTCTGGGAGTGGAGTGTTGGTCGGTGACTGTGGGAGTGGAGTGTTGGTCAGTGACTCTGGGAGTGGAGTGTTGGTCAGTGACTCTGGGAGTGGAGTGTTGGTCAGTGACTCTGGGAGTGGAGTGTTGGTCGGTGACTGTGGGAGTGGAGTGTTGGTCAGTGACTGTGGGAGTGGAGTGTTGGTCAGTGACTCTGGGAGTGGAGTGTTGGTCGGTGACTGTGGGAGTGGAGTGTTGGTCAGTGACTGTGGGAGTGGAGTGTTGGTCAGTGACTGTGGGAGTGGAGTGTTGGTCAGTGACTGTGGGAGTGGAGTGTTGGACGGTGACTCTGGGAGTGGAGTGTTGGTCAGTGACTGTGGGAGTGGAGTGTTGGTCAGTGACTGTGGGAGTGGAGTGTTGGTCGGTGACTGTGGGAGTGGAGTGTTGGTCGGTGAGTCTGGGAGTGGAGTGTTGGTCAGTGACTGTGGGAGTGGAGTGTTGGTCGGTGATTGTGGGAGTGGAGTGTTGGTCAGTGACTGTGGGAGTGGAGTGTTGGTCAGTGACTCTGGGAGTGGGGTGTTGGTCGGTGACTGTGGGAGTGGAGTGTTGGTCAGTGACTCTGGGAGTGGGGTGTTGGTCAGTGACTGTGGGAGTGGGGTGTTGGTCAGTGACTGTGGGAGTGGAGTGTTGGTCAGTGACTCTGGGAGTGGGGTGTTGGTCAGTGACTGTGGGAGTGGGGTGTTGGTCAGTGACTGTGGGAGTGGAGTGTTGGTCAGTGACTGTGGGAGTGGAGTGTTGGTCAGTGACTCTGGGAGTGGAGTGTTGGTCAGTGACTGTGGGAGTGGAGTGTTGGTCAGTGACTGTGGGAGTGGAGTGTTGGTCAGTGACTCTGGGAGTGGAGTGTTGGTCAGTGACTCTGGGAGTGGAGTGTTGGTCGGTGACTCTGGGAGTGGAGTGTTGGTCAGTGACTGTGGGAGTGGAGTGTTGGTCAGTGACTCTGGGAGTGGAGTGTTGGTCGGTGACTGTGGGAGTGGAGTGTTGGTCAGTGACTCTGGGAGTGGAGTGTTGGTCAGTGACTGTGGGAGTGGAGTGTTGGTCAGTGACTGTGGGAGTGGAGTGTTGGTCAGTGACTCTGGGAGTGGAGTGTTGGTCGGTGACTGTGGGAGTGGAGTGTTGGTCAGTGACTCTGGGAGTGGAGTGTTGGTCAGTGACTCTGGGAGTGGAGTGTTGGTCAGTGACTCTGGGAGTGGAGTGTTGGTCGGTGACTGTGGGAGTGGAGTGTTGGTCAGTGACTGTGGGAGTGGAGTGTTGGTCAGTGACTCTGGGAGTGGAGTGTTGGTCGGTGACTGTGGGAGTGGAGTGTTGGTCAGTGACTGTGGGAGTGGAGTGTTGGTCAGTGACTGTGGGAGTGGAGTGTTGGTCAGTGACTGTGGGAGTGGAGTGTTGGACGGTGACTCTGGGAGTGGAGTGTTGGTCAGTGACTGTGGGAGTGGAGTGTTGGTCAGTGACTGTGGGAGTGGAGTGTTGGTCGGTGACTGTGGGAGTGGAGTGTTGGTCGGTGAGTCTGGGAGTGGAGTGTTGGTCAGTGACTGTGGGAGTGGAGTGTTGGTCGGTGATTGTGGGAGTGGAGTGTTGGTCAGTGACTGTGGGAGTGGAGTGTTGGTCAGTGACTCTGGGAGTGGGGTGTTGGTCGGTGACTGTGGGAGTGGAGTGTTGGTCAGTGACTCTGGGAAGGGGTGTTGGTCAGTGACTGTGGGAGTGGGGTGTTGGTCAGTGACCTTGGGAGTGGAGTGTTGGTCAGTGACTCTGGGAGTGGGGTGTTGGTCAGTGACTGTGGGAGTGGGGTGTTGGTCAGTGACTGTGGGAGTGGAGTGTTGGTCAGTGACTGTGGGAGTGGAGTGTTGGTCAGTGACTCTGGGAGTGGAGTGTTGGTCAGTGACTGTGGGAGTGGAGTGTTGGTCAGTGACTGTGGGAGTGGAGTGTTGGTCAGTGACTGTGGGAGTGGAGTGTTGGTCAGTGACTCTGGGAGTGGAGTGTTGGTCGGTGACTCTGGGAGTGGAGTGTTGGTCAGTGACTGTGGGAGTGGAGTGTTGGTCAGTGACTCTGGGAGTGGGGTGTTGGTCGGTGACTGTGGGAGTGGAGTGTTGGTCAGTGACTCTGGGAGTGGGGTGTTGGTCAGTGACTGTGGGAGTGGGGTGTTGGTCAGTGACTGTGGGAGTGGAGTGTTGGTCAGTGACTGTGGGAGTGGAGTGTTGGTCGGTGACTGTGGGAGTGGAGTGTTGGTCAGTGACTGTGGGAGTGGAGTGTTGGTCAGTGACTGTGGGAGTGGAGTGTTGGTCGGTGACTCTGGAAGTGGAGTGTTGGTCAGTGACTGTGGGAGTGGGGTGTTGGTCGGTGACTGTGGGAGTGGGGTGTTGGTCGGTGACTGTGGGAGTGGAGTGTTGGTCGGTGACTGTGGGAGTGGAGTGTTGGTCAGTGACTCTGGGAGTGGGGTGTTGGTCGGTGACTGTGGGAGTGGAGTGTTGGTCAGTGACTCTGGGAGTGGGGTGTTGGTCGGCAACTGTGGGAGTGGGGTGTTGGTCGGCGACTGTGGGAGTGGGGTGTTGGTGAGTGACTGTGGGAGTGGAGTGTTGGTCGGTGACTGTGGGAGTGGAGTGTTGGTCAGTGACTGTGGGAGTGGAGTGTTGGTCAGTGACTGTGGGAGTGGAGTGTTGGTCAGTGACTGTGGGAGTGGAGTGTTGGTCGGTGACTCTGGGAGTGGAGTGTTGGTCAGTGACTCTGGGAGTGGAGTGTTGGTCAGTGACTCTGGGAGTGGAGTGCTGGTCGGTGACTCTGGGAGTGGAGTGTTGGTCAGTGACTCTGGGAGTGAAGTGTTGGTCGGTGACTCTGGGAGTGGAGTGTTGGTCGGTGACTGTGGGAGCGGAGTGTTGGTCAGTGACTCTGGGAGTGGAGTGTTGGTCGGTGACTCTGGGAGTGGAGTGTTGGTCGGTGACTGTGGGAGTGGAGTGTTGGTCAGTGACTGTGGGAGTGGGGTGTTGGTCAGTGACTGTGGGAGTGGAGTGTTGGTCAGTGACTGTGGGAGTGGAGTGTTGGTCGGTGACTCTGGGAGTGCAGTGTTGGTCGGTGACTGTGGGAGTGGAGTGTTGGTCAGTGACTGTGGGAGTGGAGTGTTGGTCAGTGACTGTGGGAGTGGAGTGTTGGTCAGTGACTGTGGGAGTGGAGTGTTGGTCGGTGACTCTGGGAGTGGAGTGTTGGTCGGTGACTGTGGGAGTGGAGTGTTGGTCAGTGACTCTGGGAGTGGATGTTGGTCAGTGACTGTGGGAGTGGAGTGTTGGTCAGTGACTCTGGGAGTGGAGTGTTGGTCAGTGACTGTGGGAGTGGAGTGTTGGTCAGTGACTCTGGGAGTGGAGTGTTGGTCGGTGACTGTGGGAGTGGAGTGTTGGTCAGTGACTCTGGGAGTGGAGTGTTGGTCAGTGACTCTGGGAGTGGAGTGTTGGTCAGTGACTCTGGGAGTGGAGTGTTGGTCGGTGACTGTGGGAGTGGAGTGTTGGTCAGTGACTGTGGGAGTGGAGTGTTGGTCAGTGACTCTGGGAGTGGAGTGTTGGTCGGTGACTGTGGGAGTGGAGTGTTGGTCAGTGACTGTGGGAGTGGAGTGTTGGTCAGTGACTGTGGGAGTGGAGTGTTGGTCAGTGACTGTGGGAGTGGAGTGTTGGACGGTGACTCTGGGAGTGGAGTGTTGGTCAGTGACTGTGGGAGTGGAGTGTTGGTCAGTGACTGTGGGAGTGGAGTGTTGGTCGGTGACTGTGGGAGTGGAGTGTTGGTCGGTGAGTCTGGGAGTGGAGTGTTGGTCAGTGACTGTGGGAGTGGAGTGTTGGTCGGTGATTGTGGGAGTGGAGTGTTGGTCAGTGACTGTGGGAGTGGAGTGTTGGTCAGTGACTCTGGGAGTGGGGTGTTGGTCGGTGACTGTGGGAGTGGAGTGTTGGTCAGTGACTCTGGGAGTGGGGTGTTGGTCAGTGACTGTGGGAGTGGGGTGTTGGTCAGTGACTGTGGGAGTGGAGTGTTGGTCAGTGACTCTGGGAGTGGGGTGTTGGTCAGTGACTGTGGGAGTGGGGTGTTGGTCAGTGACTGTGGGAGTGGAGTGTTGGTCAGTGACTGTGGGAGTGGAGTGTTGGTCAGTGACTCTGGGAGTGGAGTGTTGGTCAGTGACTGTGGGAGTGGAGTGTTGGTCAGTGACTGTGGGAGTCACGTGTTGGTCAGTGACTCTGGGAGCTGAGTGTTGGTCAGTGACTCTGGGAGTGGAGTGTTGGTCGGTGACTCTGGGAGTGGAGTGTTGGTCAGTGACTGTGGGAGTGGAGTGTTGGTCAGTGACTCTGGGAGTGGAGTGTTGGTCGGTGACTGTGGGAGTGGAGTGTTGGTCAGTGACTCTGGGAGTGGAGTGTTGGTCAGTGACTGTGGGAGTGGAGTGTTGGTCAGTGACTGTGGGAGTGGAGTGTTGGTCAGTGACTCTGGGAGTGGAGTGTTGGTCGGTGACTGTGGGAGTGGAGTGTTGGTCAGTGACTCTGGGAGTGGAGTGTTGGTCAGTGACTCTGGGAGTGGAGTGTTGGTCAGTGACTCTGGGAGTGGAGTGTTGGTCGGTGACTGTGGGAGTGGAGTGTTGGTCAGTGACTGTGGGAGTGGAGTGTTGGTCAGTGACTCTGGGAGTGGAGTGTTGGTCGGTGACTGTGGGAGTGGAGTGTTGGTCAGTGACTGTGGGAGTGGAGTGTTGGTCAGTGACTGTGGGAGTGGAGTGTTGGTCAGTGACTGTGGGAGTGGAGTGTTGGACGGTGACTCTGGGAGTGGAGTGTTGGTCAGTGACTGTGGGAGTGGAGTGTTGGTCAGTGACTGTGGGAGTGGAGTGTTGGTCGGTGACTGTGGGAGTGGAGTGTTGGTCGGTGAGTCTGGGAGTGGAGTGTTGGTCAGTGACTGTGGGAGTGGAGTGTTGGTCGGTGATTGTGGGAGTGGAGTGTTGGTCAGTGACTGTGGGAGTGGAGTGTTGGTCAGTGACTCTGGGAGTGGGGTGTTGGTCGGTGACTGTGGGAGTGGAGTGTTGGTCAGTGACTCTGGGAGTGGGGTCTTGGTCAGTGACTGTGGGAGTGGGGTGTTGGTCAGTGACCTTGGGAGTGGAGTGTTGGTCAGTGACTCTGGGAGTGGGGTGTTGGTCAGTGACTGTGGGAGTGGGGTGTTGGTCAGTGACTGTGGGAGTGGAGTGTTGGTCAGTGACTGTGGGAGTGGAGTGTTGGTCAGTGACTCTGGGAGTGGAGTGTTGGTCAGTGACTGTGGGAGTGGAGTGTTGGTCAGTGACTGTGGGAGTGGAGTGTTGGTCAGTGACTGTGGGAGTGGAGTGTTGGTCAGTGACTCTGGGAGTGGAGTGTTGGTCGGTGACTCTGGGAGTGGAGTGTTGGTCAGTGACTGTGGGAGTGGAGTGTTGGTCAGTGACTCTGGGAGTGGGGTGTTGGTCGGTGACTGTGGGAGTGGAGTGTTGGTCAGTGACTCTGGGAGTGGGGTGTTGGTCAGTGACTGTGGGAGTGGGGTGTTGGTCAGTGACTGTGGGAGTGGAGTGTTGGTCAGTGACTGTGGGAGTGGAGTGTTGGTCGGTGACTGTGGGAGTGGAGTGTTGGTCAGTGACTGTGGGAGTGGAGTGTTGGTCAGTGACTGTGGGAGTGGAGTGTTGGTCGGTGACTCTGGAAGTGGAGTGTTGGTCAGTGACTGTGGGAGTGGGGTGTTGGTCGGTGACTGTGGGAGTGGAGTGTTGGTCGGTGACTGTGGGAGTGGAGTGTTGGTCAGTGACTCTGGGAGTGGGGTGTTGGTCGGTGACTGTGGGAGTGGAGTGTTGGTCAGTGACTCTGGGAGTGGGGTGTTGGTCGGCAACTGTGGGAGTGGGGTGTTGGTCGGCGACTGTGGGAGTGGGGTGTTGGTGAGTGACTGTGGGAGTGGAGTGTTGGTCGGTGACTGTGGGAGTGGAGTGTTGGTCAGTGACTGTGGGAGTGGAGTGTTGGTCAGTGACTGTGGGAGTGGAGTGTTGGTCAGTGACTGTGGGAGTGGAGTGTTGGTCGGTGACTCTGGGAGTGGAGTGTTGGTCAGTGACTCTGGGAGTGGAGTGTTGGTCAGTGACTCTGGGAGTGGAGTGTTGGTCGGTGACTCTGGGAGTGGAGTGTTGGTCAGTGACTCTGGGAGTGAAGTGTTGGTCGGTGACTCTGGGAGTGGAGTGTTGGTCGGTGACTGTGGGAGCGGAGTGTTGGTCAGTGACTCTGGGAGTGGAGTGTTGGTCGGTGACTCTGGGAGTGGAGTGTTGGTCGGTGACTGTGGGAGTGGAGTGTTGGTCAGTGACTGTGGGAGTGGGGTGTTGGTCAGTGACTGTGGGAGTGGAGTGTTGGTCAGTGACTGTGGGAGTGGAGTGTTGGTCGGTGACTCTGGGAGTGCAGTGTTGGTCGGTGACTGTGGGAGTGGAGTGTTGGTCAGTGACTGTGGGAGTGGAGTGTTGGTCAGTGACTGTGGGAGTGGAGTGTTGGTCAGTGACTGTGGGAGTGGAGTGTTGGTCGGTGACTCTGGGAGTGGAGTGTTGGTCGGTGACTGTGGGAGTGGAGTGTTGGTCAGTGACTCTGGGAGTGGATGTTGGTCAGTGACTGTGGGAGTGGAGTGTTGGTCAGTGACTCTGGGAGTGGAGTGTTGGTCAGTGACTCTGGGAGTGGAGTGTTGGCCGGTGACTGTGGGAGTGGAGTGTTGGTCAGTGACTCTGGGAGTGGAGTGTTGGTCAGTGACTGTGGGAGTGGAGTGTTGGTCAGTGACTGTGGGAGTGGAGTGTTGGTCAGTGACTCTGGGAGTGGAGTGTTGGTCGGTGACTGTGGGAGTGGAGTGTTGGTCAGTGACTCTGGGAGTGGAGTGTTGGTCAGTGACTCTGGGAGTGGAGTGTTGGTCAGTGACTCTGGGAGTGGAGTGTTGGTCGGTGACTGTGGGAGTGGAGTGTTGGTCAGTGACTGTGGGAGTGGAGTGTTGGTCAGTGACTCTGGGAGTGGAGTGTTGGTCGGTGACTGTGGGAGTGGAGTGTTGGTCAGTGACTGTGGGAGTGGAGTGTTGGTCAGTGACTGTGGGAGTGGAGTGTTGGTCAGTGACTGTGGGAGTGGAGTGTTGGACGGTGACTCTGGGAGTGGAGTGTTGGTCAGTGACTGTGGGAGTGGAGTGTTGGTCAGTGACTGTGGGAGTGGAGTGTTGGTCAGTGACTCTGGGAGTGGAGTGTTTGTCGGTGACTGTGGGAGTGGAGTGTTGGTCGGTGAGTCTGGGAGTGGAGTGTTGGTCAGTGACTGTGGGAGTGGAGTGTTGGTCGGTGATTGTGGGAGTGGAGTGTTGGTCAGTGACTGTGGGAGTGGAGTGTTGGTCAGTGACTCTGGGAGTGGGGTGTTGGTCGGTGACTGTGGGAGTGGAGTGTTGGTCAGTGACTCTGGGAGTGGGGTGTTGGTCAGTGACTGTGGGAGTGGGGTGTTGGTCAGTGACTGTGGGAGTGGAGTGTTGGTCAGTGACTCTGGGAGTGGGGTGTTGGTCAGTGACTGTGGGAGTGGGGTGTTGGTCAGTGACTGTGGGAGTGGAGTGTTGGTCAGTGACTGTGGGAGTGGAGTGTTGGTCAGTGACTCTGGGAGTGGAGTGTTGGTCAGTGACTGTGGGAGTGGAGTGTTGGTCAGTGACTGTGGGAGTGGAGTGTTGGTCAGTGACTCTGGGAGTGGAGTGTTGGTCAGTGACTCTGGGAGTGGAGTGTTGGTCGGTGACTCTGGGAGTGGAGTGTTGGTCAGTGACTGTGGGAGTGGAGTGTTGGTCAGTGACTCTGGGAGTGGGGTGTTGGTCGGTGACTGTGGGAGTGGAGTGTTGGTCAGTGACTCTGGGAGTGGGGTGTTGGTCAGTGACTGTGGGAGTGGGGTGTTGGTCAGTGACTGTGGGAGTGGAGTGTTGGTCGGTGACTGTGGGAGTGGAGCGTTGGTCAGTGACTGTGGGAGTGGAGTGTTGGTCAGTGACTGTGGGAGTGGGGTGTTGGTCGGTGACTGTGGGAGTGGAGTGTTGGTCAGTGACTGTGGGAGTGGAGTGTTGGTCGGTGACTCTGGGAGTGGAGTGTTGGTCAGTGACTGTGGGAGTCGAGTGTTGGTCGGCGACTGTGGGAGTGGAGTGTTGGTCAGTGACTGTGGGAGTGGAGTGTTGGTCAGTGACTGTGGGAGTGGAGTGTTGGTCAGTGACTCTGGTAGTGGAGTGTTGGTCGGTGACTGTGGGAGTGGAGTGTTGGTCGGTGACTCTGGGAGTGGAGTGTTGGTCAGTGACTGTGGGAGTGGGGTGTTGGTCGGTGACTGTGGGAGTGGAGTGTTGGTCAGTGACTCTGGGAGTGGGGTGTTGGTCGGTGACTGTGGGAGTGGAGTGTTGGTCAGTGACTCTGGGAGTGGGGTGTTGGTCAGTGACTGTGGGAGTGGGGTGTTGGTCAGTGACTGTGGGAGTGGAGTGTTGGTCAGTGACTGTGGGAGTGGAGTGTTGGTCGGTGACTCTGGGAGTGGAGTGTTGGTCAGTGACTGTGGGAGTGGAGTGTTGGTCAGTGACTCTGGGAGTGGAGTGTTGGTCAGTGACTGTGGGAGTGGAGTGTTGGTCAGTGACTGTGGGAGTGGAGTGTTGGTCAGTGACTGTGGGAGTGGAGTGTTGGTCGGTGACTCTGGGAGTGGAGTGTTGGTCAGTGACTGTGGGAGTGGAGTGTTGGTCAGTGACTCTGGGAGTGGAGTGTTGGTCAGTGACTGTGGGAGTGGAGTGTTGGTCAGTGACTGTGGGAGTGGAGTGTTGGTCAGTGACTGTGGGAGTGGAGTGTTGGTCGGTAACTCTGGGAGTGGAGTGTTGGTCGGTGACTCTGGGAGTGGAGTGTTGGTCGGTGACTCTGGGAGTGGGGTGTTGGTCAGTGACTGTGGGAGTGGAGTGTTGGTCAGTGACTGTGGGAGTGGAGTGTTGGTCAGTGACTGTGGGAGTGGAGTGTTGATCAGTGACTCTGGGAGTGGAGTGTTGGTCGGTGACTGTGGGAGTGGAGTGTTGGTCGGTGACTGTGGGAGTGGAGTGTTGGTCAGTGACTGTGGGAGTGGAGTGTTGGTCGGTGACTGTGGGAGTGGAGTGTTGGTCGGTGACTGTGGGAGTGGAGTGTTGGTCAGTGACTCTGGGAGTGGAGTGTTGGTCAGTGACTGTGGGAGTGGAGTGTTGGTCAGTGACTGTGGGAGTGGAGTGTTGGTCAGTGACTGTGGGAGTGGAGTGTTGATCAGTGACTCTGGGAGTGGAGTGTTGGTCGGTGACTGTGGGAGTGGAGTGTTGGTCAGTGACTCTGGGAGTGGAGTGTTGATCAGTGACTCTGGGAGTGGAGTGTTGGTCGGTGACTGTGGGAGTGGAGTGTTGGTCAGTGACTGTGGGAGTGGAGTGTTGGTCAGTGACTGTGGGAGTGGAGTGTTGGTCAGTGACTCTGGGAGTGGAGTGTTGGTCAGTGACTGTGGGAGTGGAGTGTTGGTCAGTGACTGTGGGAGTGGAGTGTTGGTCAGTGACTGTGGGAGTGGAGTGTTGGTCAGTGACTCTGGGAGTGGAGTGTTGGTCGGTGACTCTGGGAGTGGAGTGTTGGTCAGTGACTGTGGGAGTGGAGTGTTGATCAGTGACTCTGGGAGTGGAGTGTTGGTCGGTGACTGTGGGAGTGGAGTGTTGGTCAGTGACTCTGGGAGTGGAGTGTTGGTCAGTGACTGTGGGAGTGGAGTGTTGGTCAGTGACTGTGGGAGTGGAGTGTTGGTCAGTGACTCTGGGAGTGGAGTGTTGGTCGGTGACTGTGGGAGTGGAGTGTTGGTCAGTGACTCTGGGAGTGGAGTGTTGGTCAGTGACTCTGGGAGTGGAGTGTTGGTCAGTGACTCTGGGAGTGGAGTGTTGGTCGGTGACTGTGGGAGTGGAGTGTTGGTCAGTGACTGTGGGAGTGGAGTGTTGGTCAGTGACTCTGGGAGTGGAGTGTTGGTCGGTGACTGTGGGAGTGGAGTGTTGGTCAGTGACTGTGGGAGTGGAGTGTTGGTCAGTGACTGTGGGAGTGGAGTGTTGGTCAGTGACTGTGGGAGTGGAGTGTTGGACGGTGACTCTGGGAGTGGAGTGTTGGTCAGTGACTGTGGGAGTGGAGTGTTGGTCAGTGACTGTGGGAGTGGAGTGTTGGTCGGTGACTGTGGGAGTGGAGTGTTGGTCGGTGAGTCTGGGAGTGGAGTGTTGGTCAGTGACTGTGGGAGTGGAGTGTTGGTCGGTGATTGTGGGAGTGGAGTGTTGGTCAGTGACTGTGGGAGTGGAGTGTTGGTCAGTGACTCTGGGAGTGGGGTGTTGGTCGGTGACTGTGGGAGTGGAGTGTTGGTCAGTGACTCTGGGAGTGGGGTGTTGGTCAGTGACTGTGGGAGTGGGGTGTTGGTCAGTGACTGTGGGAGTGGAGTGTTGGTCAGTGACTCTGGGAGTGGGGTGTTGGTCAGTGACTGTGGGAGTGGGGTGTTGGTCAGTGACTGTGGGAGTGGAGTGTTGGTCAGTGACTGTGGGAGTGGAGTGTTGGTCAGTGACTCTGGGAGTGGAGTGTTGGTCAGTGACTGTGGGAGTGGAGTGTTGGTCAGTGACTGTGGGAGTGGAGTGTTGGTCAGTGACTCTGGGAGTGGAGTGTTGGTCAGTGACTCTGGGAGTGGAGTGTTGGTCGGTGACTCTGGGAGTGGAGTGTTGGTCAGTGACTGTGGGAGTGGAGTGTTGGTCAGTGACTCTGGGAGTGGAGTGTTGGTCGGTGACTGTGGGAGTGGAGTGTTGGTCAGTGACTCTGGGAGTGGAGTGTTGGTCAGTGACTGTGGGAGTGGAGTGTTGGTCAGTGACTGTGGGAGTGGAGTGTTGGTCAGTGACTCTGGGAGTGGAGTGTTGGTCGGTGACTGTGGGAGTGGAGTGTTGGTCAGTGACTCTGGGAGTGGAGTGTTGGTCAGTGACTCTGGGAGTGGAGTGTTGGTCAGTGACTCTGGGAGTGGAGTGTTGGTCGGTGACTGTGGGAGTGGAGTGTTGGTCAGTGACTGTGGGAGTGGAGTGTTGGTCAGTGACTCTGGGAGTGGAGTGTTGGTCGGTGACTGTGGGAGTGGAGTGTTGGTCAGTGACTGTGGGAGTGGAGTGTTGGTCAGTGACTGTGGGAGTGGAGTGTTGGTCAGTGACTGTGGGAGTGGAGTGTTGGACGGTGACTCTGGGAGTGGAGTGTTGGTCAGTGACTGTGGGAGTGGAGTGTTGGTCAGTGACTGTGGGAGTGGAGTGTTGGTCGGTGACTGTGGGAGTGGAGTGTTGGTCGGTGAGTCTGGGAGTGGAGTGTTGGTCAGTGACTGTGGGAGTGGAGTGTTGGTCGGTGATTGTGGGAGTGGAGTGTTGGTCAGTGACTGTGGGAGTGGAGTGTTGGTCAGTGACTCTGGGAGTGGGGTGTTGGTCGGTGACTGTGGGAGTGGAGTGTTGGTCAGTGACTCTGGGAGTGGGGTGTTGGTCAGTGACTGTGGGAGTGGGGTGTTGGTCAGTGACCTTGGGAGTGGAGTGTTGGTCAGTGACTCTGGGAGTGGGGTGTTGGTCAGTGACTGTGGGAGTGGGGTGTTGGTCAGTGACTGTGGGAGTGGAGTGTTGGTCAGTGACTGTGGGAGTGGAGTGTTGGTCGGTGACTGTGGGAGTGGAGTGTTGGTCAGTGACTCTGGGAGTGGGGTGTTGGTCAGTGACTGTGGGAGTGGGGTGTTGGTCAGTGACCTTGGGAGTGGAGTGTTGGTCAGTGACTCTGGGAGTGGGGTGTTGGTCAGTGACTGTGGGAGTGGGGTGTTGGTCAGTGACTGTGGGAGTGGAGTGTTGGTCAGTGACTGTGGGAGTGGGGTGTTGGTCAGTGACCTTGGGAGTGGAGTGTTGGTCAGTGACTCTGGGAGTGGGGTGTTGGTCAGTGACTGTGGGAGTGGGGTGTTGGTCAGTGACTGTGGGAGTGGGGTGTTGGTCAGTGACTGTGGGAGTGGAGTGTTGGTCAGTGACTGTGGGAGTGGAGTGTTGGTCGGTGACTGTGGGAGTGGAGTGTTGGTCAGTGACTGTGGGAGTGGAGTGTTGGTCGGTGACTCTGGAAGTGGAGTGTTGGTCAGTGACTGTGGGAGTGGGGTGTTGGTCGGTGACTGTGGGAGTGCGGTGTTGGTCGGTGACTGTGGGAGTGGAGTGTTGGTCGGTGACTGTGGGAGTGGAGTGTTGGTCAGTGACTCTGGGAGTGGGGTGTTGGTCGGTGACTGTGGGAGTGGAGTGTTGGTCAGTGACTCTGGGAGTGGGGTGTTGGTCGGCAACTGTGGGAGTGGGGTGTTGGTCGGCGACTGTGGGAGTGGGGTGTTGGTGAGTGACTGTGGGAGTGGAGTGTTGGTCGGTGACTGTGGGAGTGGAGTGTTGGTCAGTGACTGTGGGAGTGGAGTGTTGGTCAGTGACTGTGGGAGTGGAGTGTTGGTCAGTGACTGTGGGAGTGGAGTGTTGGTCGGTGACTCTGGGAGTGGAGTGTTGGTCAGTGACTCTGGGAGTGGAGTGTTGGTCAGTGACTCTGGGAGTGGAGTGTTGGTCGGTGACTCTGGGAGTGGAGTGTTGGTCAGTGACTCTGGGAGTGAAGTGTTGGTCGGTGACTCTGGGAGTGGAGTGTTGGTCGGTGACTGTGGGAGCGGAGTGTTGGTCAGTGACTCTGGGAGTGGAGTGTTGGTCGGTGACTCTGGGAGTGGAGTGTTGGTCGGTGACTGTGGGAGTGGAGTGTTGGTCAGTGACTGTGGGAGTGGGGTGTTGGTCAGTGACTGTGGGAGTGGAGTGTTGGTCAGTGACTGTGGGAGTGGAGTGTTGGTCGGTGACTCTGGGAGTGCAGTGTTGGTCGGTGACTGTGGGAGTGGAGTGTTGGTCAGTGACTGTGGGAGTGGAGTGTTGGTCAGTGACTGTGGGAGTGGAGTGTTGGTCAGTGACTGTGGGAGTGGAGTGTTGGTCGGTGACTCTGGGAGTGGAGTGTTGGTCGGTGACTGTGGGAGTGGAGTGTTGGTCAGTGACTCTGGGAGTGGATGTTGGTCAGTGACTGTGGGAGTGGAGTGTTGGTCAGTGACTCTGGGAGTGGAGTGTTGGTCAGTGACTCTGGGAGTGGAGTGTTGGCCGGTGACTGTGGGAGTGGAGTGTTGGTCAGTGACTCTGGGAGTGGAGTGTTGGTCAGTGACTGTGGGAGTGGAGTGTTGGTCAGTGACTGTGGGAGTGGAGTGTTGGTCAGTGACTCTGGGAGTGGAGTGTTGGTCGGTGACTGTGGGAGTGGAGTGTTGGTCAGTGACTCTGGGAGTGGAGTGTTGGTCAGTGACTCTGGGAGTGGAGTGTTGGTCAGTGACTCTGGGAGTGGAGTGTTGGTCGGTGACTGTGGGAGTGGAGTGTTGGTCAGTGACTGTGGGAGTGGAGTGTTGGTCAGTGACTCTGGGAGTGGAGTGTTGGTCGGTGACTGTGGGAGTGGAGTGTTGGTCAGTGACTGTGGGAGTGGAGTGTTGGTCAGTGACTGTGGGAGTGGAGTGTTGGTCAGTGACTGTGGGAGTGGAGTGTTGGACGGTGACTCTGGGAGTGGAGTGTTGGTCAGTGACTGTGGGAGTGGAGTGTTGGTCAGTGACTGTGGGAGTGGAGTGTTGGTCAGTGACTCTGGGAGTGGAGTGTTTGTCGGTGACTGTGGGAGTGGAGTGTTGGTCGGTGAGTCTGGGAGTGGAGTGTTGGTCAGTGACTGTGGGAGTGGAGTGTTGGTCGGTGATTGTGGGAGTGGAGTGTTGGTCAGTGACTGTGGGAGTGGAGTGTTGGTCAGTGACTCTGGGAGTGGGGTGTTGGTCGGTGACTGTGGGAGTGGAGTGTTGGTCAGTGACTCTGGGAGTGGGGTGTTGGTCAGTGACTGTGGGAGTGGGGTGTTGGTCAGTGACTGTGGGAGTGGAGTGTTGGTCAGTGACTCTGGGAGTGGGGTGTTGGTCAGTGACTGTGGGAGTGGGGTGTTGGTCAGTGACTGTGGGAGTGGAGTGTTGGTCAGTGACTGTGGGAGTGGAGTGTTGGTCAGTGACTCTGGGAGTGGAGTGTTGGTCAGTGACTGTGGGAGTGGAGTGTTGGTCAGTGACTGTGGGAGTGGAGTGTTGGTCAGTGACTCTGGGAGTGGAGTGTTGGTCAGTGACTCTGGGAGTGGAGTGTTGGTCGGTGACTCTGGGAGTGGAGTGTTGGTCAGTGACTGTGGGAGTGGAGTGTTGGTCAGTGACTCTGGGAGTGGGGTGTTGGTCGGTGACTGTGGGAGTGGAGTGTTGGTCAGTGACTCTGGGAGTGGGGTGTTGGTCAGTGACTGTGGGAGTGGGGTGTTGGTCAGTGACTGTGGGAGTGGAGTGTTGGTCGGTGACTGTGGGAGTGGAGTGTTGGTCAGTGACTGTGGGAGTGGAGTGTTGGTCAGTGACTGTGGGAGTGGGGTGTTGGTCGGTGACTGTGGGAGTGGAGTGTTGGTCAGTGACTGTGGGAGTGGAGTGTTGGTCGGTGACTCTGGGAGTGGAGTGTTGGTCAGTGACTGTGGGAGTCGAGTGTTGGTCGGCGACTGTGGGAGTGGAGTGTTGGTCAGTGACTGTGGGAGTGGAGTGTTGGTCAGTGACTGTGGGAGTGGAGTGTTGGTCAGTGACTCTGGGAGTGGAGTGTTGGTCGGTGACTGTGGGAGTGGAGTGTTGGTCGGTGACTCTGGGAGTGGAGTGTTGGTCAGTGACTGTGGGAGTGGGGTGTTGGTCGGTGACTGTGGGAGTGGAGTGTTGGTCAGTGACTCTGGGAGTGGGGTGTTGGTCGGTGACTGTGGGAGTGGAGTGTTGGTCAGTGACTCTGGGAGTGGGGTGTTGGTCAGTGACTGTGGGAGTGGGGTGTTGGTCAGTGACTGTGGGAGTGGAGTGTTGGTCAGTGACTGTGGGAGTGGAGTGTTGGTCGGTGACTCTGGGAGTGGAGTGTTGGTCAGTGACTGTGGGAGTGGAGTGTTGGTCAGTGACTCTGGGAGTGGAGTGTTGGTCAGTGACTGTGGGAGTGGAGTGTTGGTCAGTGACTGTGGGAGTGGAGTGTTGGTCAGTGACTGTGGGAGTGGAGTGTTGGTCGGTGACTCTGGGAGTGGAGTGTTGGTCAGTGACTGTGGGAGTGGAGTGTTGGTCAGTGACTCTGGGAGTGGAGTGTTGGTCAGTGACTGTGGGAGTGGAGTGTTGGTCAGTGACTGTGGGAGTGGAGTGTTGGTCAGTGACTGTGGGAGTGGAGTGTTGGTCGGTAACTCTGGGAGTGGAGTGTTGGTCGGTGACTCTGGGAGTGGAGTGTTGGTCGGTGACTCTGGGAGTGGGGTGTTGGTCAGTGACTGTGGGAGTGGAGTGTTGGTCAGTGACTGTGGGAGTGGAGTGTTGGTCAGTGACTGTGGGAGTGGAGTGTTGATCAGTGACTCTGGGAGTGGAGTGTTGGTCGGTGACTGTGGGAGTGGAGTGTTGGTCGGTGACTGTGGGAGTGGAGTGTTGGTCAGTGACTGTGGGAGTGGAGTGTTGGTCGGTGACTGTGGGAGTGGAGTGTTGGTCGGTGACTGTGGGAGTGGAGTGTTGGTCAGTGACTCTGGGAGTGGAGTGTTGGTCAGTGACTGTGGGAGTGGAGTGTTGGTCAGTGACTGTGGGAGTGGAGTGTTGGTCAGTGACTGTGGGAGTGGAGTGTTGATCAGTGACTCTGGGAGTGGAGTGTTGGTCGGTGACTGTGGGAGTGGAGTGTTGGTCAGTGACTCTGGGAGTGGAGTGTTGATCAGTGACTCTGGGAGTGGAGTGTTGGTCGGTGACTGTGGGAGTGGAGTGTTGGTCAGTGACTGTGGGAGTGGAGTGTTGGTCAGTGACTGTGGGAGTGGAGTGTTGGTCAGTGACTCTGGGAGTGGAGTGTTGGTCAGTGACTGTGGGAGTGGAGTGTTGGTCAGTGACTGTGGGAGTGGAGTGTTGGTCAGTGACTGTGGGAGTGGAGTGTTGGTCAGTGACTCTGGGAGTGGAGTGTTGGTCGGTGACTCTGGGAGTGGAGTGTTGGTCAGTGACTGTGGGAGTGGAGTGTTGATCAGTGACTCTGGGAGTGGAGTGTTGGTCGGTGACTGTGGGAGTGGAGTGTTGGTCAGTGACTCTGGGAGTGGAGTGTTGGTCAGTGACTGTGGGAGTGGAGTGTTGGTCAGTGACTGTGGGAGTGGAGTGTTGGTCAGTGACTCTGGGAGTGGAGTGTTGGTCGGTGACTGTGGGAGTGGAGTGTTGGTCAGTGACTCTGGGAGTGGAGTGTTGGTCAGTGACTCTGGGAGTGGAGTGTTGGTCAGTGACTCTGGGAGTGGAGTGTTGGTCGGTGACTGTGGGAGTGGAGTGTTGGTCAGTGACTGTGGGAGTGGAGTGTTGGTCAGTGACTCTGGGAGTGGAGTGTTGGTCGGTGACTGTGGGAGTGGAGTGTTGGTCAGTGACTGTGGGAGTGGAGTGTTGGTCAGTGACTGTGGGAGTGGAGTGTTGGTCAGTGACTGTGGGAGTGGAGTGTTGGACGGTGACTCTGGGAGTGGAGTGTTGGTCAGTGACTGTGGGAGTGGAGTGTTGGTCAGTGACTGTGGGAGTGGAGTGTTGGTCGGTGACTGTGGGAGTGGAGTGTTGGTCGGTGAGTCTGGGAGTGGAGTGTTGGTCAGTGACTGTGGGAGTGGAGTGTTGGTCGGTGATTGTGGGAGTGGAGTGTTGGTCAGTGACTGTGGGAGTGGAGTGTTGGTCAGTGACTCTGGGAGTGGGGTGTTGGTCGGGGACTGTGGGAGTGGAGTGTTGGTCAGTGACTCTGGGAGTGGGGTGTTGGTCAGTGACTGTGGGAGTGGGGTGTTGGTCAGTGACCTTGGGAGTGGAGTGTTGGTCAGTGACTCTGGGAGTGGGGTGTTGGTCAGTGACTGTGGGAGTGGGGTGTTGGTCAGTGACTGTGGGAGTGGAGTGTTGGTCAGTGACTGTGGGAGTGGAGTGTTGGTCAGTGACTCTGGGAGTGGAGTGTTGGTCAGTGACTGTGGGAGTGGAGTGTTGGTCAGTGACTGTGGGAGTGGAGTGTTGGTCAGTGACTGTGGGAGTGGAGTGTTGGTCAGTGACTCTGGGAGTGGAGTGTTGGTCGGTGACTCTGGGAGTGGAGTGTTGGTCAGTGACTGTGGGAGTGGAGTGTTGGTCAGTGACTCTGGGAGTGGGGTGTTGGTCGGTGACTGTGGGAGTGGAGTGTTGGTCAGTGACTCTGGGAGTGGGGTGTTGGTCAGTGACTGTGGGAGTGGGGTGTTGGTCAGTGACTGTGGGAGTGGAGTGTTGGTCAGTGACTGTGGGAGTGGAGTGTTGGTCGGTGACTGTGGGAGTGGAGTGTTGGTCAGTGACTGTGGGAGTGGAGTGTTGGTCAGTGACTGTGGGAGTGGAGTGTTGGTCGGTGACTCTGGGAGTGGAGTGTTGGTCAGTGACTGTGGGAGTGGGGTGTTGGTCGGTGACTGTGGGAGTGGAGTGTTGGTCGGTGACTGTGGGAGTGGAGTGTTGGTCGGTGACTGTGGGAGTGGAGTGTTGGTCAGTGACTCTGGGAGTGGGGTGTTGGTCGGTGACTGTGGGAGTGGAGTGTTGGTCAGTGACTCTGGGAGTGGGGTGTTGGTCGGCAACTGTGGGAGTGGGGTGTTGGTCGGCGACTGTGGGAGTGGGGTGTTGGTGAGTGACTGTGGGAGTGGAGTGTTGGTCGGTGACTGTGGGAGTGGAGTGTTGGTCAGTGACTGTGGGAGTGGAGTGTTGGTCAGTGACTGTGGGAGTGGAGTGTTGGTCAGTGACTGTGGGAGTGGAGTGTTGGTCGGTGACTCTGGGAGTGGAGTGTTGGTCAGTGACTCTGGGAGTGGAGTGTTGGTCAGTGACTCTGGGAGTGGAGTGTTGGTCGGTGACTCTGGGAGTGGAGTGTTGGTCAGTGACTCTGGGAGTGAAGTGTTGGTCGGTGACTCTGGGAGTGGAGTGTTGGTCGGTGACTGTGGGAGTGGAGTGTTGGTCAGTGACTCTGGGAGTGGAGTGTTGGTCGGTGACTCTGGGAGTGGAGTGTTGGTCGGTGACTGTGGGAGTGGAGTGTTGGTCAGTGACTGTGGGAGTGGGGTGTTGGTCAGTGACTGTGGGAGTGGAGTGTTGGTCAGTGACTGTGGGAGTGGAGTGTTGGTCGGTGACTCTGGGAGTGCAGTGTTGGTCGGTGACTGTGGGAGTGGAGTGTTGGTCAGTGACTGTGGGAGTGGAGTGTTGGTCAGTGACTGTGGGAGTGGAGTGTTGGTCAGTGACTGTGGGAGTGGAGTGTTGGTCGGTGACTCTGGGAGTGGAGTGTTGGTCGGTGACTGTGGGAGTGGAGTGTTGGTCAGTGACTCTGGGAGTGGAGTGTTGGTCAGTGACTGTGGGAGTGGAGTGTTGGTCAGTGACTGTGGGAGTGGAGTGTTGGTCAGTGACTCTGGGAGTGGAGTGTTGGCCGGTGACTGTGGGAGTGGAGTGTTGGTCAGTGACTCTGGGAGTGGAGTGTTGGTCAGTGACTGTGGGAGTGGAGTGTTGGTCAGTGACTGTGGGAGTGGAGTGTTGGTCAGTGACTCTGGGAGTGGAGTGTTGGTCGGTGACTGTGGGAGTGGAGTGTTGGTCAGTGACTCTGGGAGTGGAGTGTTGGTCAGTGACTCTGGGAGTGGAGTGTTGGTCAGTGACTCTGGGAGTGGAGTGTTGGTCGGTGACTGTGGGAGTGGAGTGTTGGTCAGTGACTGTGGGAGTGGAGTGTTGGTCAGTGACTCTGGGAGTGGAGTGTTGGTCGGTGACTGTGGGAGTGGAGTGTTGGTCAGTGACTGTGGGAGTGGAGTGTTGGTCAGTGACTGTGGGAGTGGAGTGTTGGTCAGTGACTGTGGGAGTGGAGTGTTGGACGGTGACTCTGGGAGTGGAGTGTTGGTCAGTGACTGTGGGAGTGGAGTGTTGGTCAGTGACTGTGGGAGTGGAGTGTTGGGCAGTGACTCTGGGAGTGGAGTGTTTGTCGGTGACTGTGGGAGTGGAGTGTTGGTCGGTGAGTCTGGGAGTGGAGGGTTGGTCAGTGACTGTGGGAGTGGAGTGTTGGTCGGTGATTGTGGGAGTGGAGTGTTGGTCAGTGACTGTGGGAGTGGAGTGTTGGTCAGTGACTCTGGGAGTGGGGTGTTGGTCGGTGACTGTGGGAGTGGAGTGTTGGTCAGTGACTCTGGGAGTGGGGTGTTGGTCAGTGACTGTGGGAGTGGGGTGTTGGTCAGTGACTGTGGGAGTGGAGTGTTGGTCAGTGACTCTGGGAGTGGGGTGTTGGTCAGTGACTGTGGGAGTGGGGTGTTGGTCAGTGACTGTGGGAGTGGAGTGTTGGTCAGTGACTGTGGGAGTGGAGTGTTGGTCAGTGACTCTGGGAGTGGAGTGTTGGTCAGTGACTGTGGGAGTGGAGTGTTGGTCAGTGACTGTGGGAGTGGAGTGTTGGTCAGTGACTCTGGGAGTGGAGTGTTGGTCAGTGACTCTGGGAGTGGAGTGTTGGTCGGTGACTCTGGGAGTGGAGTGTTGGTCAGTGACTGTGGGAGTGGAGTGTTGGTCAGTGACTCTGGGAGTGGGGTGTTGGTCGGTGACTGTGGGAGTGGAGTGTTGGTCAGTGACTGTGGGAGTGGGGTGTTGGTCAGTGACTGTGGGAGTGGGGTGTTGGTCAGTGACTGTGGGAGTGGAGTGTTGGTCGGTGACTGTGGGAGTGGAGTGTTGGTCAGTGACTGTGGGAGTGGAGTGTTGGTCAGTGACTGTGGGAGTGGGGTGTTGGTCGGTGACTGTGGGAGTGGAGTGTTGGTCAGTGACTGTGGGAGTGGAGTGTTGGTCGGTGACTCTGGGAGTGGAGTGTTGGTCAGTGACTGTGGGAGTCGAGTGTTGGTCGGCGACTGTGGGAGTGGAGTGTTGGTCAGTGACTGTGGGAGTGGAGTGTTGGTCAGTGACTGTGGGAGTGGAGTGTTGGTCAGTGACTCTGGGAGTGGAGTGTTGGTCGGTGACTGTGGGAGTGGAGTGTTGGTCGGTGACTCTGGGAGTGGAGTGTTGGTCAGTGACTGTGGGAGTGGGGTGTTGGTCGGTGACTGTGGGAGTGGAGTGTTGGTCAGTGACTCTGGGAGTGGGGTGTTGGTCGGTGACTGTGGGAGTGGAGTGTTGGTCAGTGACTCTGGGAGTGGGGTGTTGGTCAGTGACTGTGGGAGTGGGGTGTTGGTCAGTGACTGTGGGAGTGGAGTGTTGGTCAGTGACTGTGGGAGTGGAGTGTTGGTCGGTGACTCTGGGAGTGGAGTGTTGGTCAGTGACTGTGGGAGTGGAGTGTTGGTCAGTGACTCTGGGAGTGGAGTGTTGGTCAGTGACTGTGGGAGTGGAGTGTTGGTCAGTGACTCTGGGAGTGGGGTGTTGGTCAGTGACTGTGGGAGTGGAGTGTTGGTCAGTGACTCTGGGAGTGGAGTGTTGGTCAGTGACTGTGGGAGTGGAGTGTTGGTCAGTGACTCTGGGAGTGGAGTGTTGGTCAGTGACTCTGGGAGTGGGGTGTTGGTCAGTGACTGTGGGAGTGGAGTGTTGGTCAGTGACTCTGGGAGTGGAGTGTTGGTCAGTGACTCTGGGAGTGGGGTGTTGGTCAGTGACTGTGGGAGTGAAGTGTTGGTCAGTGACTCTGGGAGTGGAGTGTTGGTCGGTGACTGTGGGAGTGGAGTGTTGGTCAGTGACTGTGGGAGTGGAGTGTTGGTCAGTGACTGTGGGAGTGGAGTGTTGGTCAGTGACTCTGGGAGTGGAGTGTTGGTCAGTGACACTGGGAGTGGGGTGTTGGTCAGTGACTGTGGGAGTGGAGTGTTGGTCAGTGACTCTGGGAGTGGAGTGTTGGTCAGTGACTCTGGGAGTGGGGTGTTGGTCAGTGACTGTGGGAGTGAAGTGTTGGTCGGTGACTCTGGGAGTGGAGTGTTGGTCGGTGACTGTGGGAGTGGGGTGTTGGTCGGCGACTGTGGGAGTGGAGTGTTGGTCGGTGACTCTGGGAGTGGAGTGTTGGTCGGTGACTGTGGGAGTGGAGTGTTGGTCAGTGACTGTGGGAGTGGAGTGTTGGTCGGTGACTGTGGGAGTGGAGTGTTGGTCAGTGACTCTGGGAGTGGAGTGTTGGTCAGTGACTGTGGGAGTGGAGTGTTGGTCAGTGACTGTGGGAGTGGAGTGTTGGTCAGTGACTGTGGGAGTGGAGTGTTGGTCAGTGACTGTGGGAGTGGAGTGTTGGTCGGTGACTCTGGGAGTGGAGTGTTGGTCAGTGACTGTGGGAGTGGAGTGTTGGTCAGTGACTCTGGGAGTGGAGTGTTGGTCAGTGACTGTGGGAGTGGAGTGTTGGTCAGTGACTGTGGGAGTGGAGTGTTGGTCAGTGACTGTGGGAGTGGAGTGTTGGTCGGCAACTCTGGGAGTGGAGTGTTGGTCGGTGACTCTGGGAGTGGAGTGTTGGTCGGTGACTCTGGGAGTGGGGTGTTGGTCAGTGACTGTGGGAGTGGAGTGTTGGTCAGTGACTGTGGGAGTGGAGTGTTGGTCAGTGACTGTGGGAGTGGAGTGTTGATCAGTGACTCTGGGAGTGGAGTGTTGGTCGGTGACTGTGGGAGTGGAGTGTTGGTCGGTGACTGTGGGAGTGGAGTGTTGGTCAGTGACTGTGGGAGTGGAGTGTTGGTCGGTGACTGTGGGAGTGGAGTGTTGGTCGGTGACTGTGGGAGTGGAGTGTTGGTCAGTGACTCTGGGAGTGGAGTGTTGGTCAGTGACTGTGGGAGTGGAGTGTTGGTCAGTGACTGTGGGAGTGGAGTGTTGGTCAGTGACTGTGGGAGTGGAGTGTTGATCAGTGACTCTGGGAGTGGAGTGTTGGTCGGTGACTGTGGGAGTGGAGTGTTGGTCAGTGACTCTGGGAGTGGAGTGTTGATCAGTGACTCTGGGAGTGGAGTGTTGGTCGGTGACTGTGGGAGTGGAGTGTTGGTGAGTGACTGTGGGAGTGGAGTGTTGGTCAGTGACTGTGGGAGTGGAGTGTTGGTCAGTGACTCTGGGAGTGGAGTGTTGGTCAGTGACTGTGGGAGTGGAGTGTTGGTCAGTGACTGTGGGAGTGGAGTGTTGGTCAGTGACTGTGGGAGTGGAGTGTTGGTCAGTGACTCTGGGAGTGGAGTGTTGGTCGGTGACTCTGGGAGTGGAGTGTTGGTCAGTGACTGTGGGAGTGGAGTGTTGATCAGTGACTCTGGGAGTGGAGTGTTGGTCGGTGACTGTGGGAGTGGAGTGTTGGTCAGTGACTGTGGGAGTGGAGTGTTGGTCAGTGACTGTGGGAGTGGAGTGTTGGTCAGTGACTGTGGGAGTGGAGTGTTGGTCAGTGACTCTGGGAGTGGAGTGTTGGTCGGTGACTGTGGGAGTGGAGTGTTGGTCAGTGACTCTGGGAGTGGAGTGTTGGTCAGTGACTCTGGGAGTGGAGTGTTGGTCAGTGACTCTGGGAGTGGAGTGTTGGTCAGTGACTGTGGGAGTGGAGTGTTGGTCAGTGACTGTGGGAGTGGAGTGTTGGTCAGTGACTCTGGGAGTGGAGTGTTGGTCGGTGACTGTGGGAGTGGAGTGTTGGTCAGTGACTGTGGGAGTGGAGTGTTGGTCAGTGACTGTGGGAGTGGAGTGTTGGTCAGTGACTGTGGGAGTGGAGTGTTGGACGGTGACTCTGGGAGTGGAGTGTTGGTCAGTGACTGTGGGAGTGGAGTGTTGGTCAGTGACTGTGGGAGTGGAGTGTTGGTCGGTGACTGTGGGAGTGGAGTGTTGGTCGGTGAGTCTGGGAGTGGAGTGTTGGTCAGTGACTGTGGGAGTGGAGTGTTGGTCGGTGATTGTGGGAGTGGAGTGTTGGTCAGTGACTGTGGGAGTGGAGTGTTGGTCAGTGACTCTGGGAGTGGGGTGTTGGTCGGTGACTGTGGGAGTGGAGTGTTGGTCAGTGACTCTGGGAGTGGGGTGTTGGTCAGTGACTGTGGGAGTGGGGTGTTGGTCAGTGACCTTGGGAGTGGAGTGTTGGTCAGTGACTCTGGGAGTGGGGTGTTGGTCAGTGACTGTGGGAGTGGGGTGTTGGTCAGTGACTGTGGGAGTGGAGTGTTGGTCAGTGACTGTGGGAGTGGAGTGTTGGTCAGTGACTCTGGGAGTGGAGTGTTGGTCAGTGACTGTGGGAGTGGAGTGTTGGTCAGTGACTGTGGGAGTGGAGTGTTGGTCAGTGACTGTGGGAGTGGAGTGTTGGTCAGTGACTCTGGGAGTGGAGTGTTGGTCGGTGACTCTGGGAGTGGAGTGTTGGTCAGTGACTGTGGGAGTGGAGTGTTGGTCAGTGACTCTGGGAGTGGGGTGTTGGTCGGTGACTGTGGGAGTGGAGTGTTGGTCAGTGACTCTGGGAGTGGGGTGTTGGTCAGTGACTGTGGGAGTGGGGTGTTGGTCAGTGACTGTGGGAGTGGAGTGTTGGTCAGTGACTGTGGGAGTGGAGTGTTGGTCGGTGACTGTGGGAGTGGAGTGTTGGTCAGTGACTGTGGGAGTGGAGTGTTGGTCAGTGACTGTGGGAGTGGAGTGTTGGTCGGTGACTCTGGGAGTGGAGTGTTGGTCAGTGACTGTGGGAGTGGGGTGTTGGTCGGTGACTGTGGGAGTGGAGTGTTGGTCGGTGACTGTGGGAGTGGAGTGTTGGTCGGTGACTGTGGGAGTGGAGTGTTGGTCAGTGACTCTGGGAGTGGGGTGTTGGTCGGTGACTGTGGGAGTGGAGTGTTGGTCAGTGACTCTGGGAGTGGGGTGTTGGTCGGCAACTGTGGGAGTGGGGTGTTGGTCGGCGACTGTGGGAGTGGGGTGTTGGTGAGTGACTGTGGGAGTGGAGTGTTGGTCGGTGACTGTGGGAGTGGAGTGTTGGTCAGTGACTGTGGGAGTGGAGTGTTGGTCAGTGACTGTGGGAGTGGAGTGTTGGTCAGTGACTGTGGGAGTGGAGTGTTGGTCGGTGACTCTGGGAGTGGAGTGTTGGTCAGTGACTCTGGGAGTGGAGTGTTGGTCAGTGACTCTGGGAGTGGAGTGTTGGTCGGTGACTCTGGGAGTGGAGTGTTGGTCAGTGACTCTGGGAGTGAAGTGTTGGTCGGTGACTCTGGGAGTGGAGTGTTGGTCGGTGACTGTGGGAGTGGAGTGTTGGTCAGTGACTCTGGGAGTGGAGTGTTGGTCGGTGACTCTGGGAGTGGAGTGTTGGTCGGTGACTGTGGGAGTGGAGTGTTGGTCAGTGACTGTGGGAGTGGGGTGTTGGTCAGTGACTGTGGGAGTGGAGTGTTGGTCAGTGACTGTGGGAGTGGAGTGTTGGTCGGTGACTCTGGGAGTGCAGTGTTGGTCGGTGACTGTGGGAGTGGAGTGTTGGTCAGTGACTGTGGGAGTGGAGTGTTGGTCAGTGACTGTGGGAGTGGAGTGTTGGTCGGTGACTGTGGGAGTGGAGTGTTGGTCGGTGACTCTGGGAGTGGAGTGTTGGTCGGTGACTGTGGGAGTGGAGTGTTGGTCAGTGACTCTGGGAGTGGAGTGTTGGTCAGTGACTGTGGGAGTGGAGTGTTGGTCAGTGACTGTGGGAGTGGAGTGTTGGTCAGTGACTCTGGGAGTGGAGTGTTGGCCGGTGACTGTGGGAGTGGAGTGTTGGTCAGTGACTCTGGGAGTGGAGTGTTGGTCAGTGACTGTGGGAGTGGAGTGTTGGTCAGTGACTGTGGGAGTGGAGTGTTGGTCAGTGACTCTGGGAGTGGAGTGTTGGTCTGTGACTGTGGGAGAGGAGTGTTGGTCAGTGACTCTGGGAGTGGAGTGTTGGTCAGTGACTCTGGGAGTGGAGTGTTGGTCAGTGACTCTGGGAGTGGAGTGTTGGTCGGTGACTGTGGGAGTGGAGTGTTGGTCAGTGACTGTGGGAGTGGAGTGTTGGTCAGTGACTCTGGGAGTGGAGTGTTGGTCGGTGACTGTGGGAGTGGAGTGTTGGTCAGTGACTGTGGGAGTGGAGTGTTGGTCAGTGACTGTGGGAGTGGAGTGTTGGTCAGTGACTGTGGGAGTGGAGTGTTGGACGGTGACTCTGGGAGTGCAGTGTTGGTCAGTGACTGTGGGAGTGGAGTGTTGGTCAGTGACTGTGGGAGTGGAGTGTTGGTCAGTGACTCTGGGAGTGGAGTGTTTGTCGGTGACTGTGGGAGTGGAGTGTTGGTCGGTGAGTCTGGGAGTGGAGTGTTGGTCAGTGACTGTGGGAGTGGAGTGTTGGTCGGTGATTGTGGGAGTGGAGTGTTGGTCAGTGACTGTGGGAGTGGAGTGTTGGTCAGTGACTCTGGGAGTGGGGTGTTGGTCGGTGACTGTGGGAGTGGAGTGTTGGTCAGTGACTCTGGGAGTGGGGTGTTGGTCAGTGACTGTGGGAGTGGGGTGTTGGTCAGTGACTGTGGGAGTGGAGTGTTGGTCAGTGACTCTGGGAGTGGGGTGTTGGTCAGTGACTGTGGGAGTGGGGTGTTGGTCAGTGACTGTGGGAGTGGAGTGTTGGTCAGTGACTGTGGGAGTGGAGTGTTGGTCAGTGACTCTGGGAGTGGAGTGTTGGTCAGTGACTGTGGGAGTGGAGTGTTGGTCAGTGACTGTGGGAGTGGAGTGTTGGTCAGTGACTCTGGGAGTGGAGTGTTGGTCAGTGACTCTGGGAGTGGAGTGTTGGTCGGTGACTCTGGGAGTGGAGTGTTGGTCAGTGACTGTGGGAGTGGAGTGTTGGTCAGTGACTCTGGGAGTGGGGTGTTGGTCGGTGACTGTGGGAGTGGAGTGTTGGTCAGTGACTCTGGGAGTGGGGTGTTGGTCAGTGACTGTGGGAGTGGGGTGTTGGTCAGTGACTGTGGGAGTGGAGTGTTGGTCGGTGACTGTGGGAGTGGAGTGTTGGTCAGTGACTGTGGGAGTGGAGTGTTGGTCAGTGACTGTGGGAGTGGGGTGTTGGTCGGTGACTGTGGGAGTGGAGTGTTGGTCAGTGACTGTGGGAGTGGAGTGTTGGTCGGTGACTCTGGGAGTGGAGTGTTGGTCAGTGACTGTGGGAGTCGAGTGTTGGTCGGCGACTGTGGGAGTGGAGTGTTGGTCAGTGACTGTGGGAGTGGAGTGTTGGTCAGTGACTCTGGGAGTGGGGTGTTGGTCGGTGACTGTGGGAGTGGAGTGTTGGTCAGTGACTCTGGGAGTGGGGTGTTGGTCAGTGACTGTGGGAGTGGGGTGTTGGTCAGTGACTGTGGGAGTGGAGTGTTGGTCGGTGACTGTGGGAGTGGAGTGTTGGTCAGTGACTGTGGGAGTGGAGTGTTGGTCGGTGACTGTGGGAGTGGGGTGTTGGTCGGTGACTGTGGGAGTGGAGTGTTGGTCAGTGACTGTGGGAGTGGAGTGTTGGTCGGTGACTGTGGGAGTGGAGTGTTGGTCAGTGACTGTGGGAGTGGAGTGTTGGTCGGTGACTCTGGGAGTGGAGTGTTGGTCAGTGACTGTGGGAGTGGAGTGTTGGTCAGTGACTCTGGGAGTGGAGTGTTGGTCGGTGACTCTGGGAGTGGAGTGTTGGTCAGTGACTGTGGGAGTCGAGTGTTGGTCGGCGACTGTGGGAGTGGTGTGTTGGCCAGTGACTGTGGGAGTGGAGTGTTGGTCAGTGACTCTGGGAGTGGGGTGTTGGTCGGTGACTGTGGGAGTGGAGTGTTGGTCAGTGACTCTGGGAGTGGGGTGTTGGTCAGTGACTGTGGGAGTGGGGTGTTGGTCAGTGACTGTGGGAGTGGAGTGTTGGTCGGTGACTGTGGGAGTGGAGTGTTGGTCAGTGACTGTGGGAGTGGAGTGTTGGTCAGTGACTGTGGGAGTGGGGTGTTGGTCGGTGACTGTGGGAGTGGAGTGTTGGTCAGTGACTGTGGGAGTGGAGTGTTGGTCGGTGACTCTGGGAGTGGAGTGTTGGTCAGTGACTGTGGGAGTCGAGTGTTGGTCGGCGACTGTGGGAGTGGAGTGTTGGTCAGTGACTGTGGGAGTGGAGTGTTGGTCAGTGACTGTGGGAGTGGAGTGTTGGTCAGTGACTCTGGGAGTGGAGTGTTGGTCGGTGACTGTGGGAGTGGAGTGTTGGTCGGTGACTCTGGGAGTGGAGTGTTGGTCAGTGACTGTGGGAGTGGGGTGTTGGTCGGTGACTGTGGGAGTGGAGTGTTGGTCAGTGACTGTGGGAGTGGGGTGTTGGTCAGTGACTGTGGGAGTGGAGTGTTGGTCAGTGACTGTGGGAGTGGAGTGTTGGTCGGTGACTCTGGGAGTGGAGTGTTGGTCAGTGACTGTGGGAGTGGAGTGTTGGTCAGTGACTCTGGGAGTGGAGTGTTGGTCAGTGACTGTGGGAGTGGAGTGTTGGTCAGTGACTCTGGGAGTGGGGTGTTGGTCAGTGACTGTGGGAGTGGAGTGTTGGTCACTGACTCTGGGAGTGGAGTGTTGGTCAGTGACTGTGGGAGTGGAGTGTTGGTCAGTGACTCTGGGAGTGGAGTGTTGGTCAGTGACTCTGGGAGTGGGGTGTTGGTCAGTGACTGTGGGAGTGGAGTGTTGGTCAGTGACTCTGGGAGTGGAGTGTTGGTCAGTGACTCTGGGAGTGGGGTGTTGGTCAGTGACTGTGGGAGTGAAGTGTTGGTCAGTGACTCTGGGAGTGGAGTGTTGGTCGGTGACTGTGGGAGTGGAGTGTTGGACGGTGACTCTGGGAGTGCAGTGTTGGTCAGTGACTGTGGGAGTGGAGTGTTGGTCAGTGACTGTGGGAGTGGAGTGTTGGTCAGTGACTCTGGGAGTGGAGTGTTTGTCGGTGACTGTGGGAGTGGAGTGTTGGTCGGTGAGTCTGGGAGTGGAGTGTTGGTCAGTGACTGTGGGAGTGGAGTGTTGGTCGGTGATTGTGGGAGTGGAGTGTTGGTCAGTGACTGTGGGAGTGGAGTGTTGGTCAGTGACTCTGGGAGTGGGGTGTTGGTCGGTGACTGTGGGAGTGGAGTGTTGGTCAGTGACTCTGGGAGTGGGGTGTTGGTCAGTGACTGTGGGAGTGGGGTGTTGGTCAGTGACTGTGGGAGTGGAGTGTTGGTCAGTGACTCTGGGAGTGGGGTGTTGGTCAGTGACTGTGGGAGTGGGGTGTTGGTCAGTGACTGTGGGAGTGGAGTGTTGGTCAGTGACTGTGGGAGTGGAGTGTTGGTCAGTGACTCTGGGAGTGGAGTGTTGGTCAGTGACTGTGGGAGTGGAGTGTTGGTCAGTGACTGTGGGAGTGGAGTGTTGGTCAGTGACTCTGGGAGTGGAGTGTTGGTCAGTGACTCTGGGAGTGGAGTGTTGGTCGGTGACTCTGGGAGTGGAGTGTTGGTCAGTGACTGTGGGAGTGGAGTGTTGGTCAGTGACTCTGGGAGTGGGGTGTTGGTCGGTGACTGTGGGAGTGGAGTGTTGGTCAGTGACTCTGGGAGTGGGGTGTTGGTCAGTGACTGTGGGAGTGGGGTGTTGGTCAGTGACTGTGGGAGTGGAGTGTTGGTCGGTGACTGTGGGAGTGGAGTGTTGGTCAGTGACTGTGGGAGTGGAGTGTTGGTCAGTGACTGTGGGAGTGGGGTGTTGGTCGGTGACTGTGGGAGTGGAGTGTTGGTCAGTGACTGTGGGAGTGGAGTGTTGGTCGGTGACTCTGGGAGTGGAGTGTTGGTCAGTGACTGTGGGAGTCGAGTGTTGGTCGGCGACTGTGGGAGTGGAGTGTTGGTCAGTGACTGTGGGAGTGGAGTGTTGGTCAGTGACTCTGGGAGTGGGGTGTTGGTCGGTGACTGTGGGAGTGGAGTGTTGGTCAGTGACTCTGGGAGTGGGGTGTTGGTCAGTGACTGTGGGAGTGGGGTGTTGGTCAGTGACTGTGGGAGTGGAGTGTTGGTCGGTGACTGTGGGAGTGGAGTGTTGGTCAGTGACTGTGGGAGTGGAGTGTTGGTCAGTGACTGTGGGAGTGGGGTGTTGGTCGGTGACTGTGGGAGTGGAGTGTTGGTCAGTGACTGTGGGAGTGGAGTGTTGGTCGGTGACTGTGGGAGTGGAGTGTTGGTCAGTGACTGTGGGAGTGGAGTGTTGGTCGGTGACTCTGGGAGTGGAGTGTTGGTCAGTGACTGTGGGAGTGGAGTGTTGGTCAGTGACTCTGGGAGTGGAGTGTTGGTCGGTGACTCTGGGAGTGGAGTGTTGGTCAGTGACTGTGGGAGTCGAGTGTTGGTCGGCGACTGTGGGAGTGGAGTGTTGGCCAGTGACTGTGGGAGTGGAGTGTTGGTCAGTGACTCTGGGAGTGGGGTGTTGGTCGGTGACTGTGGGAGTGGAGTGTTGGTCAGTGACTCTGGGAGTGGGGTGTTGGTCAGTGACTGTGGGAGTGGGGTGTTGGTCAGTGACTGTGGGAGTGGAGTGTTGGTCGGTGACTGTGGGAGTGGAGTGTTGGTCAGTGACTGTGGGAGTGGAGTGTTGGTCAGTGACTGTGGGAGTGGGGTGTTGGTCGGTGACTGTGGGAGTGGAGTGTTGGTCAGTGACTGTGGGAGTGGGGTGTTGGTCGGTGACTCTGGGAGTGGAGTGTTGGTCAGTGACTGTGGGAGTCGAGTGTTGGTCGGCGACTGTGGGAGTGGAGTGTTGGTCAGTGACTGTGGGAGTGGAGTGTTGGTCAGTGACTGTGGGAGTGGAGTGTTGGTCAGTGACTCTGGGAGTGGAGTGTTGGTCGGTGACTGTGGGAGTGGAGTGTTGGTCGGTGACTCTGGGAGTGGAGTGTTGGTCAGTGACTGTGGGAGTGGGGTGTTGGTCGGTGACTGTGGGAGTGGAGTGTTGGTCAGTGACTCTGGGAGTGGGGTGTTGGTCGGTGACTGTGGGAGTGGAGTGTTGGTCAGTGACTCTGGGAGTGGGGTGTTGGTCAGTGACTGTGGGAGTGGGGTGTTGGTCAGTGACTGTGGGAGTGGAGTGTTGGTCAGTGACTGTGGGAGTGGAGTGTTGGTCGGTGACTCTGGGAGTGGAGTGTTGGTCAGTGACTGTGGGAGTGGAGTGTTGGTCAGTGACTGTGGGTGTGGAGTGTTGGTCAGTGACTGTGGGAGGGGGGTGTTGGTCGGTGACTGTGGGAGTGGAGTGTTGGTCAGTGACTGTGGGAGTGGAGTGTTGGTCGGTGACTCTGGGAGTGGAGTGTTGGTCAGTGACTGTGGGAGTCGAGTGTTGGTCGGCGACTGTGGGAGTGGAGTGTTGGTCAGTGACTGTGGGAGTGGAGTGTTGGTCAGTGACTGTGGGAGTGGAGTGTTGGTCAGTGACTCTGGGAGTGGAGTGTTGGTCGGTGACTGTGGGAGTGGAGTGTTGGTCGGTGACTCTGGGAGTGGAGTGTTGGTCAGTGACTGTGGGAGTGGGGTGTTGGTCGGTGACTGTGGGAGTGGAGTGTTGGTCAGTGACTCTGGGAGTGGGGTGTTGGTCGGTGACTGTGGGAGTGGAGTGTTGGTCAGTGACTCTGGGAGTGGGGTGTTGGTCAGTGACTGTGGGAGTGGGGTGTTGGTCAGTGACTGTGGGAGTGGAGTGTTGGTCAGTGACTGTGGGAGTGGAGTGTTGGTCGGTGACTCTGGGAGTGGAGTGTTGGTCAGTGACTGTGGGAGTGGAGTGTTGGTCAGTGACTCTGGGAGTGGAGTGTTGGTCAGTGACTGTGGGAGTGGAGTGTTGGTCAGTGACTCTGGGAGTGGGGTGTTGGTCAGTGACTGTGGGAGTGGAGTGTTGGTCACTGACTCTGGGAGTGGAGTGTTGGTCAGTGACTGTGGGAGTGGAGTGTTGGTCAGTGACTCTGGGAGTGGAGTGTTGGTCAGTGACTCTGGGAGTGGGGTGTTGGTCAGTGACTGTGGGAGTGGAGTGTTGGTCAGTGACTCTGGGAGTGGAGTGTTGGTCAGTGACTCTGGGAGTGGGGTGTTGGTCAGTGACTGTGGGAGTGAAGTGTTGGTCAGTGACTCTGGGAGTGAAGTGTTGGTCGGTGACTGTGGGAGTGGAGTGTTGGTCAGTGACTGTGGGAGTGGAGTGTTGGTCAGTGACTGTGGGAGTGGAGTGTTGGTCAGTGACTCTGGGAGTGGAGTGTTGGTCAGTGACTCTGGGAGTGGGGTGTTGGTCAGTGACTGTGGGAGTGGAGTGTTGGTCAGTGACTCTGGGAGTGGAGTGTTGGTCAGTGACTCTGGGAGTGGGGTGTTGGTCAGTGACTGTGGGAGTGAAGTGTTGGTCGGTGACTCTGGGAGTGGAGTGTTGGTCGGTGACTGTGGGAGTGGGGTGTTGGTCGGCGACTGTGGGAGTGGAGTGTTGGTCGGTGACTCTGGGAGTGGAGTGTTGGTCGGTGACTGTGGGAGTGGAGTGTTGGTCAGTGACTGTGGGAGTGGAGTGTTGGTCGGTGACTGTGGGAGTGGAGTGTTGGTCAGTGACTCTGGGAGTGGAGTGTTGGTCAGTGACTGTGGGAGTGGAGTGTTGGTCAGTGACTGTGGGAGTGGAGTGTTGGTCGGTGACTCTGGGAGTGGGGTGTTGGTCAGTGACTCTGGGAGTGGAGTGTTGGTCAGTGACTGTGGGAGTGAAGTGTTGGTCGGTGACTCTGGGAGTGGAGTGTTGGTCGTTGACTGTGGGAGTGGAGTGTTGGTCAGTGACTGTGGGAGTGGAGTGTTGGTCGGTGACTGTGGGAGTGGAGTGTTGGTCAGTGACTCTGGGAGTGGAGTGTTGGTCAGTGACTGTGGGAGTGGGGTGTTGGTCAGTGACTGTGGGAGTGAAGTGTTGGTCGGTGACTCTGGGAGTGGAGTGTTGGTCGGTGACTGTGGGAGTGGGGTGTTGGTCGGCGACTGTGGGAGTGGGGTGTTGGTCAGTGACTGTGGGAGTGGAGTGTTGGTCGGTGACTGTGGGAGTGGAGTGTTGGTCAGTGACTGTGGGAGTGGAGTGTTGGTCAGTGACTGTGGGAGTGGAGTGTTGGTCAGTGACTGTGGGAGTGGAGTTTTGGTCGGTGACTCTGGGAGTGGAGTGTTGGTCAGTGACTCTGGGAGTGGAGTGTTGGTCAGTGACTCTGGGAGTGGAGTGTTGGTCGGTGACTGTGGGAGTGGAGTGTTGGTCAGTGACTCTGGGAGTGGAGTGTTGGTCGGTGACTGTGGGAGTGGAGTGTTGGTCGGTGACTGTGGGAGTGGAGTGTTGGTCAGTGACTCTGGGAGTGGAGTGTTGGTCAGTGACTCTGGGAGTGGAGTGTTGGTCAGTGACTGTGGGAGTGGAGTGTTGGTCGGTGACTGTGGGAGTGGAGTGTTGGTCAGTGACTCTTTGAGTGGAGTGTTGGTCGGTGACTCTGGGAGTGGAGTGTTGGTCAGTGACTGTGGGAGTGGAGTGTTGGTCAGTGACTGTGGGAGTGGAGTGTTCGTCGGTGACTCTGGGAGTGGAGTGTTGGTCAGTGACTGTGGGAGTGGAGTGTTGGTCAGTGACTGTGGGAGTGGAGTGTTGGTCGGTGACTGTGGGAGTGGAGTGTTGGTCAGTGACTGTGGGAGTGGAGTGTTGGTCAGTGACTGTGGGAGTGGAGTGTTGGTCGGTGACTCTGGGAGTGGAGTGTTGGTCAGTGACTGTGGGAGTGGGGTGTTGGTCGGTGACTGTGGGAGTGGAGTGTTGGTCAGTGACTGTGGGAGTGGGGTGTTGGTCGGCAACTGTGGGAGTGGGGTGTTGGTCGGCGACTGTGGGAGTGGGGTGTTGGTCAGTGACTGTGGGATTGGAGTGTTGGTCGGCGACTGTGGGAGTGGGGTGTTGGTCAGTGACTGTGGGAGTGAAGTGTTGGTCGGTGACTCTGGGAGTGGAGTGTTGGTCGGTGACTGTGGGAGTGGGGTGTTGGTCGGCGACTGTGGGAGTGGGGCGTTGGTCAGTGACTGTGGGAGTGGAGTGTTGGTCGGTTACTGTGGGAGTGGAGTGTTGGTCAGTGACTGTGGGAGTGGAGTGTTGGTCAGTGACTGTGGGAGTGGAGTGTTGGTCAGTGACTGTGGGTGTGGAGTGTTGGTCGGTGACTCTGGGAGTGGAGTGTTGGTCAGTGACTGTGGGAGTGGAGTGTTGGTCGGTGACTCTGGGAGTGGAGTGTTGGTCAGTGACTCTGGGAGTGGAGTGTTGGTCAGTGACTGTGGGAGTGGAGTGTTGGTCAGTGACTCTGGGAGTGGAGTGTTGGTCGGTGACTGTGGGAGTGGAGTGTTGGTCAGTGACTCTGGGAGTGGAGTGTTGGTCATTGACTCTGGGAGTGGAGTGTTGGTCGGTGACTCTGGGAGTGGAGTGTTGGTCGGTGACTGTGGGAGTGGAGTGTTGGTCAGTGACTGTGGGAGTGGAGTGTTGGTCAGTGACTGTGAGAGTGGAGTGTTGGTCGGTGACTGTGGGAGTGGAGTGTTGGTCAGTGACTGTGGGATTGGAGTGCTGGTCAGTGACTGTGGGAGTGGAGTGTTGGTCTGCGACTGTGGGAGTGGAGTGTTGGTCAGTGACTGTGGGAGTGGAGTGTTGGTCAGTGACTGTGGGAGTGGAGTGTTGGTCAGTGACTCTGGGAGTGGAGTGTTGGTCAGTGACTCTGGGAGTGGGGTGTTGGTCAGTGACTGTGGGAGTGGAGTGTTGGTCAGTGACTCTGGGAGTGGAGTGTTGGTCAGTGACTCTGGGAGTGGGGTGTTGGTCAGTGACTGTGGGAGTGAAGTGTTGGTCGGTGACTCTGGGAGTGGAGTGTTGGTCGGTGACTGTGGGAGTGGGGTGTTGGTCGGCGACTGTGGGAGTGGAGTGTTGGTCGGTGACTCTGGGAGTGGAGTGTTGGTCGGTGACTGTGGGAGTGGAGTGTTGGTCAGTGACTGTGGGAGTGGAGTGTTGGTCGGTGACTGTGGGAGTGGAGTGTTGGTCAGTGACTCTGGGAGTGGAGTGTTGGTCAGTGACTGTGGGAGTGGAGTGTTGGTCAGTGACTGTGGGAGTGGAGTGTTGGTCGGTGACTCTGGGAGTGGGGTGTTGGTCAGTGACTCTGGGAGTGGAGTGTTGGTCAGTGACAGTGGGAGTGAAGTGTTGGTCGGTGACTCTGGGAGTGGAGTGTTGGTCGTTGACTGTGGGAGTGGAGTGTTGGTCAGTGACTGTGGGAGTGGAGTGTTGGTCGGTGACTGTGGGAGTGGAGTGTTGGTCAGTGACTGTGGGAGTGGAGTGTTGGTCAGTGACTGTGGGAGTGGAGTGTTGGTCGGTGACTCTGGGAGTGGAGTGTTGGTCAGTGACTGTGGGAGTGGGGTGTTGGTCGGTGACTGTGGGAGTGGAGTGTTGGTCAGTGACTGTGGGAGTGGGGTGTTGGTCGGCAACTGTGGGAGTGGGGTGTTGGTCGGCGACTGTGGGAGTGGGGTGTTGGTCAGTGACTGTGGGAGTGGAGTGTTGGTCGGCGACTGTGGGAGTGGGGTGTTGGTCAGTGACTGTGGGAGTGAAGTGTTGGTCGGTGACTCTGGGAGTGGAGTGTTGGTCGGTGACTGTGGGAGTGGGGTGTTGGTCGGCGACTGTGGGAGTGGGGCGTTGGTCAGTGACTGTGGGAGTGGAGTGTTGGTCGGTTACTGTGGGAGTGGAGTGTTGGTCAGTGACTGTGGGAGTGGAGTGTTGGTCAGTGACTGTGGGAGTGGAGTGTTGGTCAGTGACTGTGGGTGTGGAGTGTTGGTCGGTGACTCTGGGAGTGGAGTGTTGGTCAGTGACTGTGGGAGTGGAGTGTTGGTCGGTGACTCTGGGAGTGGAGTGTTGGTCAGTGACTCTGGGAGTGGAGTGTTGGTCAGTGACTGTGGGAGTGGAGTGTTGGTCAGTGACTCTGGGAGTGGAGTGTTGGTCGGTGACTGTGGGAGTGGAGTGTTGGTCAGTGACTCTGGGAGTGGAGTGTTGGTCATTGACTCTGGGAGTGGAGTGTTGGTCGGTGACTCTGGGAGTGGAGTGTTGGTCGGTGACTGTGGGAGTGGAGTGTTGGTCAGTGACTGTGGGAGTGGAGTGTTGGTCAGTGACTGTGAGAGTGGAGTGTTGGTCGGTGACTGTGGGAGTGGAGTGTTGGTCAGTGACTGTGGGATTGGAGTGCTGGTCAGTGACTGTGGGAGTGGAGTGTTGGTCGGCGACTGTGGGAGTGGAGTGTTGGTCAGTGACTGTGGGAGTGGAGTGTTGGTCAGTGACTGTGGGAGTGGAGTGTTGGTCAGTGACTCTGGGAGTGGAGTGTTGGTCAGTGACTCTGGGAGTGGGGTGTTGGTCAGTGACTGTGGGAGTGGAGTGTTGGTCAGTGACTCTGGGAGTGGAGTGTTGGTCAGTGACTCTGGGAGTGGGGTGTTGGTCAGTGACTGTGGGAGTGAAGTGTTGGTCGGTGACTCTGGGAGTGGAGTGTTGGTCGGTGACTGTGGGAGTGGGGTGTTGGTCGGCGACTGTGGGAGTGGAGTGTTGGTCGGTGACTCTGGGAGTGGAGTGTTGGTCGGTGACTGTGGGAGTGGAGTGTTGGTCAGTGACTGTGGGAGTGGAGTGTTGGTCGGTGACTGTGGGAGTGGAGTGTTGGTCAGTGACTCTGGGAGTGGAGTGTTGGTCAGTGACTGTGGGAGTGGAGTGTTGGTCAGTGACTGTGGGAGTGGAGTGTTGGTCGGTGACTCTGGGAGTGGGGTGTTGGTCAGTGACTCTGGGAGTGGAGTGTTGGTCAGTGACAGTGGGAGTGAAGTGTTGGTCGGTGACTCTGGGAGTGGAGTGTTGGTCGTTGACTGTGGGAGTGGAGTGTTGGTCAGTGACTGTGGGAGTGGAGTGTTGGTCGGTGACTGTGGGAGTGGAGTGTTGGTCAGTGACTCTGGGAGTGGAGTGTTGGTCAGTGACTGTGGGAGTGGGGTGTTGGTCAGTGACTGTGGGAGTGAAGTGTTGGTCGGTGACTCTGGGAGTGGAGTGTTGGTCGGTGACTGTGGGAGTGGGGTGTTGGTCGGCGACTGTGGGAGTGGGGTGTTGGTCAGTGACTGTGGGAGTGGCGTGTTGGTCGGTGACTGTGGGAGTGGAGTGTTGGTCAGTGACTGTGGGAGTGGAGTGTTGGTCAGTGACTGTGGGAGTGGAGTGTTGGTCAGTGACTGTGGGAGTGGGGTTTTGGTCGGTGACTCTGGGAGTGGAGTGTTGGTCAGTGACTCTGGGAGTGGAGTGTTGGTCAGTGACTCTGGGAGTGGAGTGTTGGTCGGTGACTGTGGGAGTGGAGTGTTGGTCAGTGACTCTGGGAGTGGAGTGTTGGTCGGTGACTGTGGGAGTGGAGTGTTGGTCGGTGACTGTGGGAGTGGAGTGTTGGTCAGTGACTCTGGGAGTGGAGTGTTGGTCAGTGACTCTGGGAGTGGAGTGTTGGTCAGTGACTCTGGGAGTGGAGTGTTGGTCGGTGACTGTGGGAGTGGAGTGCTGGTCAGTGACTCTTTGAGTGGAGTGTTGGTCGGTGACTCTGGGAGTGGAGTGTTGGTGAGTGACTGTGGGAGTGGAGTGTTGGTCAGTGACTGTGGGAGTGGAGTGTTCGTCGGTGACTCTGGGAGTGGAGTGTTGGTCAGTGACTGTGGGAGTGGAGTGTTGGTCAGTGACTGTGGGAGTGGAGTGTTGGTCGGTGACTGTGGGAGTGGAGTGTTGGTCAGTGACTGTGGGAGTGGAGTGTTGGTCAGTGACTGTGGGAGTGGAGTGTTGGTCGGTGACTCTGGGAGTGGAGTGTTGGTCAGTGACTGTGGGAGTGGGGTGTTGGTCGGTGACTGTGGGAGTGGAGTGTTGGTCAGTGACTGTGGGAGTGGGGTGTTGGTCGGCAACTGTGGGAGTGGGGTGTTGGTCGGCGACTGTGGGAGTGGGGTGTTGGTCAGTGACTGTGGGAGTGGAGTGTTGGTCGGCGACTGTGGGAGTGGGGTGTTGGTCAGTGACTGTGGGAGTGAAGTGTTGGTCGGTGACTCTGGGAGTGGAGTGTTGGTCGGTGACTGTGGGAGTGGGGTGTTGGTCGGCGACTGTGGGAGTGGGGCGTTGGTCAGTGACTGTGGGAGTGGAGTGTTGGTCGGTGACTGTGGGAGTGGAGTGTTGGTCAGTGACTGTGGGAGTGGAGTGTTGGTCAGTGACTGTGGGAGTGGAGTGTTGGTCAGTGACTGTGGGTGTGGAGTGTTGGTCGGTGACTCTGGGAGTGGAGTGTTGGTCAGTGACTGTGGGAGTGGAGTGTTGGTCGGTGACTCTGGGAGTGGAGTGTTGGTCAGTGACTCTGGGAGTGGAGTGTTGGTCAGTGACTGTGGGAGTGGAGTGTTGGTCAGTGACTCTGGGAGTGGAGTGTTGGTCGGTGACTGTGGGAGTGGAGTGTTGGTCAGTGACTCTGGGAGTGGAGTGTTGGTCATTGACTCTGGGAGTGGAGTGTTGGTCGGTGACTCTGGGAGTGGAGTGTTGGTCGGTGACTGTGGGAGTGGAGTGTTGGTCAGTGACTGTGGGATTGGAGTGCTGGTCAGTGACTGTGGGAGTGGAGTGTTGGTCGGCGACTGTGGGAGTGGAGTGTTGGTCAGTGACTCTGGGAGTGGAGTGTTGGTCGGTGACTGTGGGAGTGGAGTGTTGGTCAGTGACTGTGGGAGTGGAGTGTTGGTCAGTGACTGTGGGAGTGGAGTGTTGGTCAGTGACTGTGGGAGTGGAGTGTTGGTCGGTGACTCTGGGAGTGGAGTGTTGGTCAGTGACTGTGGGAGTGGAGTGTTGGTCGGCGACTGTGGGAGTGGAGTGTTGGTCAGTGACTGTGGGAGTGGAGTGTTGGTCAGTGACTGTGGGAGTGGAGTGTTGGTCGGTGACTCTGGGAGTGGAGTGTTGGTCAGTGACTGTGGGAGTGGGGTGTTGGTCAGTGACTGTGGGAGTGGAGTGTTGGTCAGTGACTCAGGGAGTGGGGTGTTGGTCGGTGACTGTGGGAGTGGAGTGTTGGTCAGTGACTCGGGGAGTGGGGTGTTGGTCGGTGACTGTGGGAGTGGAGTGTTGGTCAGTGACTGTGGGAGTGGAGTGTTGGTCGGTGACTCTGGGAGTGGAGTGTTGGTCAGTGACTGTGGGAGTGGAGTGTTGGTCAGTGACTGTGGGAGTGGAGTGTTGGTCAGTGACTGTGGGAGTGGAGTGTTGGTCGGTGACTCTGGGAGTGGAGTGTTGGTCAGTGACTGTGGGAGTGGAGTGTTGGTCAGTGACTGTGGGAGTGGAGTGTTGGTCGGTGACTGTGGGAGTGGAGTGTTGGTCAGTGACTGTGGGAGTGGAGTGTTGGTCGGTGACTCTGGGAGTGGAGTGTTGGTCAGTGACTGTGGGAGTGGGGTGTTGGTCGGTGACTGTGGGAGTGGAGTGTTGGTCAGTGACTCTGGGAGTGGGGTGTTGGTCGGTGACTGTGGGAGTGGACTGTTGGTCAGTGACTCTGGGAGTGGGGTGTTGGTCGGCAACTGTGGGAGTGGGGTGTTGGTCGGCGACTGTGGGAGTGGGGTGTTGGTCAGTGACTGTGGGAGTGGAGTGTTGGTCGGCGACTGTGGGAGTGGGGTGTTGGTCAATGACTGTGGGAGTGAAGTGTTGGTCGGTGACTCTGGGAGTGGAGTGTTGGTCGGTGACTGTGGGAGTGGGGTGTTGGTCGGCGACTGTGGGAGTGGGGTGTTGGTCAGTGACTGTGGGAGTGGAGTGTTGGTCGGTGACTGTGGGAGTGGAGTGTTGGTCAGTGACTGTGGGAGTGGAGTGTTGGTCAGTGACTCTGGGAGTGGGGTGTTGGTCGGTGACTCTGGGAGTGGAGTGTTGGTCGGTGACTCTGGGAGTGGAGTGTTGGTCAGTGACTGTGGGAGTGGAGTGTTGGTCAGTGACTCTGGGAGTGGAGTGTTGGTCAGTGACTGTGGGAGTGGGGTGTTGGTCGGTGACTGTGGGAGTGGAGTGTTGGTCAGAGACTCTGGGAGTGGAGTGTTGGTCGGTGACTGTGGGAGTGGGGTGTTGGTCAGTGACTGTGGGAGTTGAGTGTTGGTCAGTGTCTCTGGGAGTGGAGTGTTGGTCAGTGACTGTGGGAGTGGAGTGTTGGTCAGTGACTGTGGGAGTGGAGTGTTGGTCAGTGACTGTGGGAGTGGAGTGTTGGTCAGTGACTCTGGGAGTGGAGTGTTGGTCAGTGACTGTGGGAGTGGGGTGTTGGTCGGTGACTGTGGGAGTGGAGTGTTGGTCAGTGACTCTGGGAGTGGGGTGTTGGTCGGTGACTGTGGGAGTGGAGTGTTGGTCAGTGACTCTGGGAGTGGGGTGTTGGTCAGTGACTGTGGGAGTGGGGTGTTGGTCAGTGACTGTGGGAGTGGAGTGTTGGTCAGTGACTGTGGGAGTGGAGTGTTGGTCGGTGACTCTGGGAGTGGAGTGTTGGTCAGTGACTGTGGGAGTGGAGTGTTGGTCAGTGACTCTGGGAGTGGAGTGTTGGTCAGTGACTGTGGGAGTGGGGTGTTGGTCAGTGACTGTGGGAGTGAAGTGTTGGTCGGTGACTCTGGGAGTGGAGTGTTGGTCGGTGACTGTGGGTGTGGGGTGTTGGTCGGCGACTGTGGGAGTGGAGTGTTGGTCGGCGACTCTGGGAGTGGAGTGTTGGTCGGTGACTGTGGGAGTGGAGTGTTGGTCAGTGACTGTGGGAGTGGAGTGTTGGTCGGTGACTGTGGGAGTGGAGTGTTGGTCAGTGACTCTGGGAGTGGAGTGTTGGTCAGTGACTGTGGGAGTGGAGTGTTGGTCAGTGACTGTGGGAGTGGAGTGTTGGTCGGTGACTCTGGGAGTGGGGTGTTGGTCAGTGACTCTGGGAGTGGAGTGTTGGTCAGTGACTCTGGGAGTGGAGTGTTGGTCAGTGACTGTGGGAGTGAAGTGTTGGTCGGTGACTCTGGGAGTGGAGTGTTGGTCGGTGACTGTGGGAGTGGAGTGTTGGTCAGTGACTGTGGGAGTGGAGTGTTGGTCGGTGACTGTGGGAGTGGAGTGTTGGTCAGTGACTGTGGGAGTGGGGTGTTGGTCAGTGACTCTGGGAGTGGAGTGTTGGTCGGTGACTGTGGGAGTGGAGTGTTGGTCAGTGACTCTGGGAGTGGAGTGTTGGTCGGTGACTGTGGGAGTGGAGTGTTGGTCGGTGACTGTGGGAGTGGAGTGTTGGTCGGTGACTCTGGGAGTGGAGTGTTGGTCAGTGACTCTGGGAGTGGAGTGTTGGTCAGTGACTCTGGGAGTGGAGTGTTGGTCGGTGACTGTGGGAGTGGAGTGCTGGTCAGTGACTCTTTGAGTGGAGTGTTGGTCGGTGACTCTGGGAGTGGAGTGTTGGTGAGTGACTGTGGGAGTGGAGTGTTGGTCAGTGACTGTGGGAGTGGAGTGTTCGTCGGTGACTCTGGGAGTGGAGTGTTGGTCAGTGACTGTGGGAGTGGAGTGTTGGTCAGTGACTGTGGGAGTGGAGTGTTGGTCGGTGACTGTGGGAGTGGAGTGTTGGTCAGTGACTGTGGGAGTGGAGTGTTGGTCAGTGACTGTGGGAGTGGAGTGTTGGTCGGTGACTCTGGGAGTGGAGTGTTGGTCAGTGACTGTGGGAGTGGGGTGTTGGTCGGTGACTGTGGGAGTGGAGTGTTGGTCAGTGACTGTGGGAGTGGGGTGTTGGTCGGCAACTGTGGGAGTGGGGTGTTGGTCGGCGACTGTGGGAGTGGGGTGTTGGTCAGTGACTGTGGGAGTGGAGTGTTGGTCGGCGACTGTGGGAGTGGGGTGTTGGTCAGTGACTGTGGGAGTGAAGTGTTGGTCGGTGACTCTGGGAGTGGAGTGTTGGTCGGTGACTGTGGGAGTGGGGTGTTGGTCGGCGACTGTGGGAGTGGGGCGTTGGTCAGTGACTGTGGGAGTGGAGTGTTGGTCGGTGACTGTGGGAGTGGAGTGTTGGTCAGTGACTGTGGGAGTGGAGTGTTGGTCAGTGACTGTGGGAGTGGAGTGTTGGTCAGTGACTGTGGGTATGGAGTGTTGGTCGGTGACTCTGGGAGTGGAGTGTTGGTCAGTGACTGTGGGAGTGGAGTGTTGGTCGGTGACTCTGGGAGTGGAGTGTTGGTCAGTGACTCTGGGAGTGGAGTGTTGGTCAGTGACTGTGGGAGTGGAGTGTTGGTCAGTGACTCTGGGAGTGGAGTGTTGGTCGGTGACTGTGGGAGTGGAGTGTTGGTCAGTGACTCTGGGAGTGGAGTGTTGGTCATTGACTCTGGGAGTGGAGTGTTGGTCGGTGACTCTGGGAGTGGAGTGTTGGTCGGTGACTGTGGGAGTGGAGTGTTGGTCAGTGACTGTGGGAGTGGAGTGTTGGTCAGTGACTGTGAGAGTGGAGTGTTGGTCGGTGACTGTGGGAGTGGAGTGTTGGTCAGTGACTGTGGGATTGGAGTGCTGGTCAGTGACTGTGGGAGTGGAGTGTTGGTCGGCGACTGTGGGAGTGGAGTGTTGGTCAGTGACTCTGGGAGTGGAGTGTTGGTCGGTGACTGTGGGAGTGGAGTGTTGGTCAGTGACTGTGGGAGTGGAGTGTTGGTCAGTGACTGTGGGAGTGGAGTGTTGGTCAGTGACTGTGGGAGTGGAGTGTTGGTCGGTGACTCTGGGAGTGGAGTGTTGGTCAGTGACTGTGGGAGTGGAGTGTTGGTCGGCGACTGTGGGAGTGGAGTGTTGGTCAGTGACTGTGGGAGTGGAGTGTTGGTCAGTGACTGTGGGAGTGGAGTGTTGGTCGGTGACTCTGGGAGTGGAGTGTTGGTCAGTGACTGTGGGAGTGGGGTGTTGGTCAGTGACTGTGGGAGTGGAGTGTTGGTCAGTGACTCAGGGAGTGGGGTGTTGGTCGGTGACTGTGGGAGTGGAGTGTTGGTCAGTGACTCGGGGAGTGGGGTGTTGGTCGGTGACTGTGGGAGTGGAGTGTTGGTCAGTGACTGTGGGAGTGGAGTGTTGGTCGGTGACTCTGGGAGTGGAGTGTTGGTCAGTGACTGTGGGAGTGGAGTGTTGGTCAGTGACTGTGGGAGTGGAGTGTTGGTCAGTGACTGTGGGAGTGGAGTGTTGGTCGGTGACTCTGGGAGTGGAGTGTTGGTCAGTGACTGTGGGAGTGGAGTGTTGGTCAGTGACTGTGGGAGTGGAGTGTTGGTCGGTGACTGTGGGAGTGGAGTGTTGGTCAGTGACTGTGGGAGTGGAGTGTTGGTCGGTGACTCTGGGAGTGGAGTGTTGGTCAGTGACTGTGGGAGTGGGGTGTTGGTCGGTGACTGTGGGAGTGGAGTGTTGGTCAGTGACTCTGGGAGTGGGGTGTTGGTCGGTGACTGTGGGAGTGGACTGTTGGTCAGTGACTCTGGGAGTGGGGTGTTGGTCGGCAACTGTGGGAGTGGGGTGTTGGTCGGCGACTGTGGGAGTGGGGTGTTGGTCAGTGACTGTGGGAGTGGAGTGTTGGTCGGCGACTGTGGGAGTGGGGTGTTGGTCAATGACTGTGGGAGTGAAGTGTTGGTCGGTGACTCTGGGAGTGGAGTGTTGGTCGGTGACTGTGGGAGTGGGGTGTTGGTCGGCGACTGTGGGAGTGGGGTGTTGGTCAGTGACTGTGGGAGTGGAGTGTTGGTCGGTGACTGTGGGAGTGGAGTGTTGGTCAGTGACTGTGGGAGTGGAGTGTTGGTCAGTGACTCTGGGAGTGGGGTGTTGGTCGGTGACTCTGGGAGTGGAGTGTTGGTCGGTGACTCTGGGAGTGGAGTGTTGGTCAGTGACTGTGGGAGTGGAGTGTTGGTCAGTGACTCTGGGAGTGGAGTGTTGGTCAGTGACTGTGGGAGTGGGGTGTTTGTCGGTGACTGTGGGAGTGGAGTGTTGGTCAGAGACTCTGGGAGTGGAGTGTTGGTCGGTGACTGTGGGAGTCGGGTGTTGGTCAGTGACTGTGGGAGTTGAGTGTTGGTCAGTGTCTCTGGGAGTGGAGTGTTGGTCAGTGACTGTGGGAGTGGAGTGTTGGTCAGTGACTGTGGGAGTGGAGTGTTGGTCAGTGACTGTGGGAGTGGAGTGTTGGTCAGTGACTCTGGGAGTGGAGTGTTGGTCAGTGACTGTGGGAGTGGGGTGTTGGTCGGTGACTGTGGGAGTGGAGTGTTGGTCAGTGACTCTGGGAGTGGGGTGTTGGTCGGTGACTGTGGGAGTGGAGTGTTGGTCAGTGACTCTGGGAGTGGGGTGTTGGTCAGTGACTGTGGGAGTGGGGTGTTGGTCAGTGACTGTGGGAGTGGAGTGTTGGTCAGTGACTGTGGGAGTGGAGTGTTGGTCGGTGACTCTGGGAGTGGAGTGTTGGTCAGTGACTGTGGGAGTGGAGTGTTGGTCAGTGACTCTGGGAGTGGAGTGTTGGTCAGTGACTGTGGGAGTGGGGTGTTGGTCAGTGACTGTGGGAGTGAAGTGTTGGTCGGTGACTCTGGGAGTGGAGTGTTGGTCGGTGACTGTGGGAGTGGGGTGTTGGTCGGCGACTGTGGGAGTGGAGTGTTGGTCGGCGACTCTGGGAGTGGAGTGTTGGTCGGTGACTGTGGGAGTGGAGTGTTGATCAGTGACTGTGGGAGTGGAGTGTTGGTCGGTGACTGTGGGAGTGGAGTGTTGGTCAGTGACTCTGGGAGTGGAGTGTTGGTCAGTGACTGTGGGAGTGGAGTGTTGGTCAGTGACTGTGGGAGTGGAGTGTTGGTCGGTGACTCTGGGAGTGGGGTGTTGGTCAGTGACTCTGGGAGTGGAGTGTTGGTCAGTGACTCTGGGAGTGGAGTGTTGGTCAGTGACTGTGGGAGTGAAGTGTTGGTCGGTGACTCTGGGAGTGGAGTGTTGGTCGGTGACTGTGGGAGTGGAGTGTTGGTCAGTGACTGTGGGAGTGGAGTGTTGGTCGGTGACTGTGGGAGTGGAGTGTTGGTCAGTGACTGTGGGAGTGGGGTGTTGGTCAGTGACTGTGGGAGTGAAGTGTTGGTCGGTGACTCTGGGAGTGGAGTGTTGGTCGGTGACTGTGGGAGTGGGGTGTTGGTCGGTGACTGTGGGAGTGGGGTGTTGGTCAGTGACTGTGGGAGTGGAGTGTTGGTCGGTGACTGTGGGAGTGGAGTGTTGGTCAGTGACTGTGGGAGTGGAGTGTTGGTCAGTGACTGTGGGAGTGGAGTGTTGGTCAGTGACTGTGGGAGTGGAGTGTTGGTCGGTGACTCTGGGAGTGGAGTGTTGGTCAGTGACTCTGGGAGTGGAGTGTTGGTCAGTGACTCTGGGAGTGGAGTGTTGGTCAGTGACTGTGGGAGTGGAGTGTTGGTCAGTGACTGTGGGAGTGGAGTGTTGGTCAGTGACTGTGGGAGTGGGGTGTTGGTCGGTGACTGTGGGAGTGGAGTGTTGGTCAGTGACTCTGGGAGTGGAGTGTTGGTCGGTGACTGTGGGAGTGGAGTGTTGGTCAGTGACTCTGGGAGTGGAGTGTTGGTCGGTGACTCTGGGAGTAGAGTGTTGGTCAGTGACTGTGGGAGTGGAGTGTTGGTCGGCGACTGTGGGAGTGGAGTGTTGTTCAGTGACTGTGGGAGTGGAGTGTTGGTCAGTGACTGTGGGAGTGGAGTGTTGGTCAGTGACTCTGGGAGTGGAGTGTTGGTCGGTGACTGTGGGAGTGGAGTGTTGGTCGGTGACTCTGGGAGTGGAGTGTTGGTCAGTGACTGTGGGAGTGGGGTGTTGGTCGGTGACTGTGGGAGTGGAGTGTTGGTCAGTGACTCTGGGAGTGGGGTCTTGGTCGGTGACTGTGGGAGTGGAGTGTTGGTCAGTGACTCTGGGAGTGGGGTGTTGGTCAGTGACTGTGGGAGTGGGGTGTTGGTCAGTGACTGTGGGAGTGGAGTGTTGGTCAGTGACTGTGGGAGTGGAGTGTTGGTCGGTGACTCTGGGAGTGGAGTGTTGGTCAGTGACTGTGGGAGTGGAGTGTTGGTCAGTGACTCTGGGAGTGGAGTGTTGGTCAGTGACTGTGGGAGTGGAGTGTTGGTCAGTGACTCTGGGAGTGGGGTGTTGGTCAGTGACTGTGGGAGTGGAGTGTTGGTCAGTGACTCTGGGAGTGGAGTGTTGGTCAGTGATTGTGGGAGTGGAGTGTTGGTCAGTGACTCTGGGAGTGGAGTGTTGGTCAGTGACTCTGGGAGTGGGGTGTTGGTCAGTGACTGTGGGAGTGGAGTGTTGGTCAGTGACTCTGGGAGTGGAGTGTTGGTCAGTGACTCTGGGAGTGGGGTGTTGGTCAGTGACTGTGGGAGTGAAGTGTTGGTCGGTGACTCTGGGAGTGGAGTGTTGGTCGGTGACTCTGGGAGTGGAGTGTTGGTCAGTGACTGTGGGAGTGAAGTGTTGGTCGGTGACTCTGGGAGTGGAGTGTTGGTCGGTGACTGTGGGAGTGGAGTGTTGGTCAGTGACTGTGGGAGTGGAGTGTTGGTCGGTGACTGTGGGAGTGGAGTGTTGGTCAGTGACTCTGGGAGTGGAGTGTTGGTCAGTGACTGTGGGAGTGGGGTGTTGGTCAGTGACTGTGGGAGTGAAGTGTTGGTCGGTGACTCTGGGAGTGGAGTGTTGGTCGGTGACTGTGGGAGTGGGGTGTTGGTCGGCGACTGTGGGAGTGGGGTGTTGGTCAGTGACTGTGGGAGTGGAGTGTTGGTCGGTGACTGTGGGAGTGGAGTGTTGGTCAGTGACTGTGGGAGTGGAGTATTGGTCAGTGACTGTGGGAGTGGAGTGTTGGTCAGTGACTGTGGGAGTGGAGTTTTGGTCGGTGACTCTGGGAGTGGAGTGTTGGTCAGTGACTCTGGGAGTGGAGTGTTGGTCAGTGACTGTGGGAGTGGAGTGTTGGTCAGTGACTCTGGGAGTGGAGTGTTGGTCGGTGACTGTGGGAGTGGAGTGTTGGTCAGTGACTCTGGGAGTGGAGTGTTGGTCGGTGACTGTGGGAGTGGAGTGTTGGTCGGTGACTGTGGGAGTGGAGTGTTGGTCAGTGACTCTGGGAGTGGAGTGTTGGTCAGTGACTCTGGGAGTGGAGTGTTGGTCAGTGACTCTGGGAGTGGAGTGTTGGTCGGTGACTGTGGGAGTGGAGTGTTGGTCAGTGACTCTTTGAGTGGAGTGTTGGTCGGTGACTCTGGGAGTGGAGTGTTGGTCAGTGACTGTGGGAGTGGAGTGTTGGTCAGTGACTGTGGGAGTGGAGTGTTGGTCGGTGACTGTGGGAGTGGAGTGTTGGTCGGTGACTCTGGGAGTGGAGTGTTGGTCAGTGACTGTGGGAGTGGAGTGTTGGTCAGTGACTGTGGGAGTGGAGTGTTGGTCAGTGACTGTGGGAGTGGAGTGTTGGTCGGTGACTCTGGGAGTGGAGTGTTGGTCAGTGACTGTGGGAGTGGAGTGTTGGTCAGTGACTGTGGGAGTGGAGCGTTGGTCGGTGACTGTGGGAGTGGAGTGTTGGTCAGTGACTGTGGGAGTGGAGTGTTGGTCGGTGACTCTGGGAGTGGAGTGTTGGTCAGTGACTGTGGGAGTGGGGTGTTGGTCGGTGACTGTGGGAGTGGAGTGTTGGTCAGTGACTCTGGGAGTGGGGTGTTGGTCGGTGACTGTGGGAGTGGACTGTTGGTCAGTGACTCTGGGAGTGGGGTGTTGGTCGGCAACTGTGGGAGTGGGGTGTTGGTCGGCGACTGTGGGAGTGGGGTGTTGGTCAGTGACTGTGGGAGTGGAGTGTTGGTCGGCGACTGTGGGAGTGGGGTGTTGGTCAATGACTGTGGGAGTGAAGTGTTGGTCGGTGACTCTGGGAGTGGAGTGTTGGTCGGTGACTGTGGGAGTGGGGTGTTGGTCGGCGACTGTGGGAGTGGGGTGTTGGTCAGTGACTGTGGGAGTGGAGTGTTGGTCGGTGACTGTGGGAGTGGAGTGTTGGTCAGTGACTGTGGGAGTGGAGTGTTGGTCAGTGACTCTGGGAGTGGGGTGTTGGTCGGTGACTCTGGGAGTGGAGTGTTGGTCGGTGACTCTGGGAGTGGAGTGTTGGTCAGTGACTGTGGGAGTGGAGTGTTGGTCAGTGACTCTGGGAGTGGAGTGTTGGTCAGTGACTGTGGGAGTGGGGTGTTGGTCGGTGACTGTGGGAGTGGAGTGTTGGTCAGAGACTCTGGGAGTGGAGTGTTGGTCGGTGACTGTGGGAGTGGGGTGTTATAGAACATAGAACATTACAGCGCAGAACAGGCCCTTCGGCCCACGATGTTGCACCGACCAGTTAAAAAAAAAAACTGTGACCCTCCAACCTAAACCAATTTCTTTTCGTCCATGAACCTATCTACGGATCTCTTAAACGCCCCCAAACTAGGCGCATTTACTACTGATGCTGGCAGGGCATTCCAATCCCTCACCACCCTCTGGGTAAAGAACCTACCCCTGACATCGGTTCTATAACTACCCCCCCTCAATTTAAAGCCATGCCCCCTCGTGCTGGATTTCTCCATCAGAGGAAAAAGGCTATCACTATCCACCCTATCTAAACCTCTAATCATCTTATATGTTTCAATAAGATCCCCTCTTAGCCGCCGCCTTTCCAGCGAAAACAATCCCAAATCCCTCAGCCTCTCCTCATAGGTTCTCCCCTCCATACCAGGCAACATCCTGGTAAACCTCCTCTGCACCCTCTCCTAAGCCTCCACATCCTTCCTGTAATGTGGGGACCAGAACTGCACACAGTACTCCAAGTGCGGCCGCACCAGAGTTGTGTACAGTTGCAACATAACGCTACGACTCCTAAATTCAATCCCCCTACCAATAAACGCCAAGACACCATATGCCTTCTTAACAACCTTATCTACTTGATTCCCAACTTTCAGGGATCTATGCACACATACACCTAGATCCCTCTGCTCCTCCACACTATTCAAAGTCCTCCCGTTAGCCCTATACTCAACACATCTGTTATTCCTACCAAAGTGAATTACCTCACACTTCTCCGCATTAAACTCCATCCGCCACCTCTCGGCCCAACTTTGCAACCTGTCTAAGTCTTCCTGCAAACTACGACACCCTTCCTCACTGTCTACCACACCACCGACTTTGGTGTCATCAGCAAATTTGCTAATCCACCCAACTATACCCTCATCCAGATCATTAATAAATATTACAAACAGCAGTGGCCCCAAAACAGATCCCTGAGGTACACCACTTGTAACCGCACTCCATGATGAATATTTACTATCAACCACCACCCTCTGTTTCCTATCCGCTAGCCAATTCCTGATCCAATTTCCTAGATCACCCCCAATCCCATACATCTGCATTTTCTGCAGAAGCCTACCATGGTGAACCTTATCAAACGCCTTACTAAAATCCATATATACCACGTCCACTGCCTTGCCCCCATCCACCTCCTTGGTCACTTTCTCAAAAAACTCAATAAGGTTAGTAAGGCACGACCTACCTGCCACAAAACCATGCTGACTATCACCTATCAATTCATTACTCTCCAAATAACTATAAATCCTATCCCTTATAATTTTTTCCAACATCTTGCCGACAACAGAAGTGAGACTCACCGGTCTATAATTCCCGGGGAAGTCTCTGTTCCCCTTCTTAAACAATGGGACAACATTCGCTAACCTCCAATCTTCTGGTACTATACCAGAGGCCAACGACGACCTGAAGATCAGAGCCAGAGGCTCTGCAATCACTTCTCTTGCCTCCCAGAGAATCCTTGGATAAATCCCATCCGGACCAGGGGATTTATCTATTTTCAGACCCTCCAGAATATCCTGCACATCCTCCTTATCAACTGTAATACTGTCTATTCTACTCCCCTGCAACCCAGTGTCCTCCTCAGCTATATTCATGTCCCCTTGCGTGAACACCGAAGAGAAATATTGGTTCAATGCTTCACCAATCTCCTCCGGTTCCACACATAACTTCCCTCTGCCATCTATAACTGGCCCTAAACTTGCCCTAACCAACTTTCTGTTCTTGACATACCTATAGAACGCCTTAGGATTCTCTTTAACCCTATCCGCCAAAGTCTTCTCATGTCCCCTTTTAGCCCTTCTAAGCTCGCTCTTCAACTCCCTCTTAGCCAATCTAAAGCTTTCTAGTGCACTACCCGAGTGCTCACGTCTCATCCGAACATAAGCCTCCTTTTTCTTTTTAACCAACAAAGAAACTTTTTTGGTGCACCACAGTTCCCTAGCCCTACCAATTCCTCCTTGCCTGACAGGGACATACCTATCACAGACTCGCAGTAGCTGCTCCTTGAAAAAACTCCACATGTCGGACGTTCCCAGTCCCTGTAATCTCCTAGTCCAACCTATGTTTCCTAATTCTCTCCTAATAGCCTCATAATTACCCTTCCCCCAGCTAAAACCACTGGCCCGAGGTTCATGCCTATCCCTTTCCATCACTAAGGTGAACGTAACCGAATTGTGGTCACTATCACCAAAATGCACACCAACTTCCAAGTCTAGCACCTGGTCTGGCTCATTTCCCAGCACCAGATCCAATATAGCCTCACCTCTAGTTGGCCTGTCTACATACTGAGTCAAAAAACCTTCCTGCACGCTTTGAACAAAAACTGACCCCTCTAACGAGCTAGAGCTATAACAATTCCAGTCAATATTAGTCAAGTTAAAATCCCCCATAACAATTGCCCTATTACTTTCACTCCTAAGCAGGATTGACTCCGCAATCCTTTCCTCAACCTCTCTAGAACTTTTAGGAGGTCTATAAAAGACTCCCAACAGGGTGACCTCTCCTCTCCTATTTCTAATCTCCGCCCATACTACCTCAACAGATAAGTCCTCATCAAACCTCCTCTCTGACACTGTGATACAATCTCTGACCAATAATGCTACCCCTCCCCCTCTTCTACCTCCTTCCCTACTTCGACTAAAACATTTGAACCCCGGGACCTGCAGCATCCATTCCTGCCCCTGCTCTATCCATGTCTCTGAAATAGCCACAACATCGAAGTCCCAGGTACTGATCCACGCTGCAAGTTCACCCACTTTATTGCGAATACTCCTGGCATTGAAGTATACACATTTCAAACCCTGCTCCACCCCACCTCTGCAATGCCGTGCATTGCAGTCCCCATCCATGCATCCCTCACTTTCAGCCCCACTACTCAGGATCCCTCCCCCCCCCCGAATCAGTTTAAACCTCCCTGCATGGCCTTAGCAAATTTACCCCCCAGGATATTGGTCCCCTTCTGATTAAGGTGTAGACCATCCTTCTCATAGAGGTCACACCTTCCCCAGTTGGTCAGTGACTGTGGGAGTGGAGTGTTGGTCAGTGACTCTGGGAGTGGAGTGTTGGTCAGTGACTGTGGGAGTGGAGTGTTGGTCAGTGACTGTGGGAGTGGAGTGTTGGTCAGTGACTGTGGGAGTGGAGTGTTGGTCAGTGACTCTGGGAGTGGAGTGTTGGTCAGTGACAGTGGGAGTGGGGTGTTGGTCGGTGACTGTGGGAGTGGAGTGTTGGTCAGTGACTCTGGGAGTGGGGTGTTGGTCGGTGACTGTGGGAGTGGAGTGTTGGTCAGTGACTCTGGGAGTGGGGTGTTGGTCAGTGACTGTGGGAGTGGGGTGTTGGTCAGTGACTGTGGGAGTGGAGTGTTGGTCAGTGACTGTGGGAGTGGAGTGTTGGTCGGTGACTGTGGGAGTGGAGTGTTGGTCAGTGACTGTGGGAGTGGAGTGTTGGTCAGTGACTCTGGGAGTGGAGTGTTGGTCAGTGACTGTGGGAGTGGGGTGTTGGTCAGTGACTGTGGGAGTGAAGTGTTGGTCGGTGACTCTGGGAGTGGAGTGTTGGTCGGTGACTGTGGGAGTGGGGTGTTGGTCGGCGACTGTGGGAGTGGAGTGTTGGTCGGCGACTCTGGGAGTGGAGTGTTGGTCGGTGACTGTGGGAGTGGAGTGTTGGTCAGTGACTGTGGGAGTGGAGTGTTGGTCGGTGACTGTGGGAGTGGAGTGTTGGTCAGTGACTCTGGGAGTGGAGTGTTGGTCAGTGACTGTGGGAGTGGAGTGTTGGTCAGTGACTGTGGGAGTGGAGTGTTGGTCGGTGTCTCTGGGAGTGGGGTGTTGGTCAGTGACTCTGGGAGTGGAGTGTTGGTCAGTGACTCTGGGAGTGGAGTGTTGGTCAGTGACTGTGGGAGTGAAGTGTTGGTCGGTGACTCTGGGAGTGGAGTGTTGGTCGGTGACTGTGGGAGTGGAGTGTTGGTCAGTGACTGTGGGAGTGGAGTGTTGGTCGGTGACTGTGGGAGTGGAGTGTTGGTCAGTGACTCTGGGAGTGGAGTGTTGGTCAGTGACTGTGGGAGTGGGGTGTTGGTCAGTGACTGTGGGAGTGAAGTGTTGGTCGGTGACTCTGGGAGTGGAGTGTTGGTCGGTGACTGTGGGAGTGGGGTGTTGGTCGGCGACTGTGGGAGTGGGGTGTTGGTCAGTGACTGTGGGAGTGGAGTGTTGGTCGGTGACTGTGGGAGTGGAGTGTTGGTCAGTGACTGTGGGAGTGGAGTGTTGGTCAGTGACTGTGGGAGTGGAGTGTTGGTCAGTGACTGTGGGAGTGGAGTGTTGGTCGGTGACTCTGGGAGTGGAGTGTTGGTCAGTGACTCTGGGAGTGGAGTGTTGGTCAGTGACTCTGGGAGTGGAGTGTTGGTCAGTGACTGTGGGAGTGGAGTGTTGGTCAGTGACTGTGGGAGTGGAGTGTTGGTCAGTGACTGTGGGAGTGGGGTGTTGGTCGGTGACTGTGGGAGTGGAGTGTTGGTCAGTGACTCTGGGAGTGGAGTGTTGGTCGGTGACTGTGGGAGTGGAGTGTTGGTCAGTGACTCTGGGAGTGGAGTGTTGGTCGGTGACTCTGGGAGTGGAGTGTTGGTCAGTGACTGTGGGAGTGGAGTGTTGGTCAGTGACTCTGGGAGTGGAGTGTTGGTCAGTGACTCTGGGAGTGGAGTGTTGGTCGGTGACTGTGGGAGTGGAGTGTTGGTCAGTGACTCTGGGAGTGGAGTGTTGGTCGGTGACTCTGGGAGTGGAGTGTTGGTCAGTGACTGTGGGAGTGGAGTGTTGGTCAGTGACTGTGGGAGTGGAGTGTTGGTCGGTGACTCTGGGAGTGGAGTGTTGGTCAGTGACTGTGGGAGTGGAGTGTTGGTCAGTGACTGTGGGAGTGGAGTGTTGGTCGGTGACTGTGGGAGTGGAGTGTTGGTCAGTGACTGTGGGAGTGGAGTGTTGGTCAGTGACTGTGGGAGTGGAGTGTTGGTCGGTCACTCTGGGAGTGGAGTGTTGGTCAGTGACTGTGGGAGTGGGGTGTTGGTCGGTGACTGTGGGAGTGGAGTGTTGGTCAGTGACTCTGGGAGTGGGGTGTTGGTCAGTGACTGTGGGAGTGGAGTGTTGGTCGGTGACTCTGGGAGTGGAGTGTTGGTCAGTGACTGTGGGAGTGGAGTGTTGGTCGGTGACTCTGGGAGTGGAGTGTTGGTCAGTGACTGTGGGAGTGGAGTGTTGGTCAGTGACTGTGGGAGTGGAGTGTTGGTCAGTGACTCTGGGAGTGGAGTGTTGGTCGGTGACTGTGGGAGTGGAGTGTTGGTCAGTGACTCTGGGAGTGGAGTGTTGGTCGGTGACTGTGGGAGTGGAGTGTTGGTCATTGACTCTGGGAGTGGAGTGTTGGTCAGTGACTCTGGGAGTGGAGTGTTGGTCGGCGACTGTGGGAGTGGGGTGTTGGTCAGTGACTGTGGGAGTGGAGTGTTGGTCGGCGACTGTGGGAGTGGGGTGTTGGTCAGTGACTGTGGGAGTGAAGTGTTGGTCGGTGACTCTCGGAGTGGAGTGTTGGTCGGTGACTGTGGGAGTGGGGTGTTGGTCGGCGACTGTGGGAGTGGGGTGTTGGTCAGTGACTGTGGGAGTGGAGTGTTGGTCGGTGACTGTGGGAGTGGAGTGTTGGTCAGTGACTGTGGGAGTGGAGTGTTGGTCAGTGACTGTGGGAGTGGAGTGTTGGTCAGTGACTCTGGGAGTGGAGTGTTGGTCAGTGACTCTGGGAGTGGGGTGTTGGTCGGTGACTCTGGGAGTGGAGTGTTGGTCAGTGACTGTGGGAGTGGAGTGTTGGTCAGTGACTGTGGGAGTGGGGTGTTGGTCGGTGACTGTGGGAGTGGAGTGTTGGTCAGTGACTCTGGGAGTGGAGTGTTGGTCGGTGACTGTGGGAGTGGGGTGTTGGTCAGTGACTGTGGGAGTGGAGTGTTGGTCAGTGACTCTGGGAGTGGACTGTTGGTCAGTGACTGTGGGAGTGGAGTGTTGGTCAGTGACTGTGGGAGTGGAGTGTTGGTCAGTGACTGTGGGAGTGGAGTGTTGGTCAGTGACTCTGGGAGTGGAGTGTTGGTCAGTGACTCTGGGAGTGGAGTGTTGGTCGGTGACTGTGGGAGTGGAGTGTTGGTCGGTGACTGTGGGAGTGGAGTGTTGGTCAGTGACTCTGGGAGTGGAGTGTTGGTCGGTGACTGTGGGAGTGGAGTGTTGGTCAGTGACTGTGGGAGTGGAGTGTTGGTCGGCGACTGTGGGAGTGGAGTGTTGGTCAGCGACTGTGGGAGTGGAGTGTTGGTCAGTGACTGTGGGAGTGGAGTGTTGGTCGGTGACTCTGGGAGTGAAGTGTTGGTCGGTGACTCTGAGTGTGGAGCGATGGTCAGTGCTTCGGGGAGTGATGGTCAGTGCCTCGGGGAGTGATGGTCAGTGTCTGTGGGAGTGATGGTCAGTGTCTGTGGGAGTGATGGTCAGTGTCTGTGGGATTGATGGTGAGTGCCTTGGAGTGATGGTCAGTGCCTCTTGGAATGGAGGTGTGGTCAGTGCATCTGGGAGTGGAGTGATGGTCAGTGTCTGTGGGAGTTATGGTCAGTGTCTGCGGGAGTGATGGTCAGTGTCTGCGGGAGGGATGGTCAGTGTCTGCGGGAGGGATGGTCAGTGTCTGTGGGAGGGATGGTCAGTGTCTGTGGGAGGGTTGGTCAGTGCCTGTGGGAGGGATAGTCAGTGTCTGTGGGAGGGATGGTCAGTGTCTGTGGGAGGGATGGTCAGTGTCTGTGGGAGGGATGGTCAGTGTCTGTGGGAGGGATGGTCAGTGTCTGCGGGAGGGATGGTCAGTGTCTGTGGGAGGGATGGTCAGTGTCTGTGGGAGGGATGGTCAGTGTCTGTGGGAGGGATAGTCAGTGTCTTTGGGAGGGATGGTCAGTGTCTGTGGGAGGGATGGTCAGTGCCTGTGGGAGGGATGGTCAGTGTCTGTGGGAGGGATGGTCAGTGCCTCTGGGAGTGGGGAGATGGTCAGGAACGCTGAGAGTGATGGTCATTGACGAGGGGAGTATGGTCCGTGACTCAAATAGTGATTGTCCAAGACTCAGGGAGTGACGGTCAGTGACTCTGGGATTGGAGTGACGGTCAGAGTCCCCGGCAGTGACGGTTGGTGATTCTGGGAGAGATGGTGATCGACTCGTGGCGTGATGGCGATCGACTCGTGGCGTGACGGCGATCGACTCGTGGCGTGACGGCGATCGACTCGTGGCGTGACGGCGATCGACTCGTGGCGTGACGGCGATCGACTCGTGGCGTGACGGCGATCGACTCGTGGCGTGACGGCGATCGACTCGTGGCGTGACGGCGATTGACTCGTGGCGTGACGGCGATCGACTCTGGGTTTGGAGTGATGGTTGGTGCCATTGGCAGTGATGGTCAGTACCTGTGTGAGTGATGGTCAGTACCTGTGTGAGTGATGGTCAGTGCCTATGTGAGTGATGGTCAGTGCCTGTGGTGAGTGATGGTCGGTGACTCTGGGAATGATGGGGGTTGACTCGTGGAGTGATGGTTATTGATTCGTGGAGTGATGGTCCGAGACTCAGGGAGTGATGTGATGTTCATTGTCTCTGGGAGTGATGGTCAGTGCCTCTGGGAGTGGACTGATGGTCGGTGACCCTGGGAGTGGAGTGATGATCGGTGACCCTAGAACATAGAACATTACAGTGCAGTACAGGCCCTTCTGCCCTCGATGTTGCGCTGACCAGTGAAACCAATCTAAAGCCCATCTAACCTACACTATTCCAATATCATCCATATGTTTATTCAATGACCATTTAAATGCTCTTAATGTTGACGAGTCGACTACTGCTGCAGGCAGGGCATTCCACGCCCTTACTACTCTCTGAGTGAAGAACATCTGTCCTATATCTATCACCCCTCAATTTAAAGCTATGTTCCCTCGTGCTAGCAATCACCATCTGAGGAAAAAGGCTCTCACTGTCCACCCTGTCTAATCCTCTGATCATCTTGTATGTCTCTATTAAGTCATCTCTTAACCTTCTTCTCTCTAAGGAAAACAACCTGAGGTCCCTCAGCTTTTCCTCATAAGACCTTCCCACCATACCAGGCAACATCCTAGTAAATCTCTTCTGCACCCTTTCCAATGCTTCCACATCCTTCCTATAATGCGGCGACCAGAACTGTACGCAATACTCCAAGTGTGGCTGCACCAGAGTTTTGTACAGCTGCAATATGACATCATGGCTCCAAAATACCAATAAAAGCTAACACTCCGTACGCCTTCTTAACAACCCTATCAACCTGGATGCCAACTTTCAGGGATCTATGCACATGGACACCGAGATCTCTCTGTTCATCCACACTACCAAGTATCTTACCATGAGCCCAGTACTCTGTATTCTTGTTACTCCTTCCAAAGTGAATCACCTCACACTTTTCCGCATTGAACTCCATTTGCCACCTCTCAGTCCAGCTCTGCAACTTATCTATGTCCCTCTGTAACCTGCAACAACCTTCCGCAATGTCCACAACTCCACCGACTTTAGTGTCATCTGCAAATTTACTAATCCATCCTTCTACGCCCTCATCCAGGTCATTTATAAAAATGACAAACAGCAGTGGCCCCAAAACAGATCCTTGCGGTACACCACTAGTAACTGAACTCCAGGATGAACATTTCCCATCAACCACCACCTTCTGTCTTCTCACAGCTAGCCAATTCCTGATCCAAACCGTTAAATCGCCCTCAATCCCATGCGTCCGTATCTTCTGCAATAGCTTACCGTGGGGAACCTTATCAAACGCTTTACTGAAATCCATATACACTACAAATCAACTGCTTTACCCTTATCCACCTCTTTGGTCACCTTCTCAAAGAACTCAATAAGGTTTGTGAGGCACGACCTACCCTTCATAAAACCGTGTTGACTATCCCTAATCAAATTATTCCTTTCTCGATGATTATAAATCCGATCTCATAGAAATCATCGAAATCATAGAAACCCTACAGGACAGAAAGAGGCCATTCGGCCCATCGAGTCTGCACCGACCACAATCCCACCCAGACCCTACTCCCATATCCCTACATATTTTACCCACTAATCCCTATAACCTATGCATCTCAGGACACTAAGGGGCAAATTTAGCATGGCCAATCAACCTAACCCGCACAGCTTTGGACTGTGGGAAGAAACCAGAGCACCCAGAGGAAACCCACGCAGGCACGAGGAGAATGTGCGAACTCCACACAGACAGTGACCCAAGCCGGGAATCGAACTCAGGTCCCTGGAGCTGTGAAGCAGCAGTGCTAACCACTGTGCTACCGTGCCGCCTATCTCTTATAATCCTTTCCAAAACCTTGCCCACAACAGAAGTAAGGCTCACTGGTCTATAATTACCAGGGTTGTCCCTGCTCCCCTTCTTGAACAAGGGGACAACATTTGCTATCCTCCAGTCTTCTGGCACTATTCCTGTAGACAATGACGACACAAAGATCAAAGCCAAAGGCTCTGCAATCTCCTCCCTAGCCTCCCAGAGAATTCTAGGATAAATCCCATCCGGCCCAGGGGACTTATCTATTTTCACACTTTCCAGAATTGCTAACACCTCCTCCTTATTAACCTCAATCCCGTCTGGTCCAATAGCCTGTATCTCAATACTCTCTTCGACAACATTGTCTTTTTCCTGCATGAATACTGACGAAAAATATTCATTTAGCGCCTCTCCTATCTCTTCAGACTCCATGCACAACTTCCCACTACTGTCCTTGACTGGCCCTAATCTTACCCTAGTCATTCTTTTTATTCCTGACATACCTATAGAAAGCTTTAGGGTTTTCCTTGATCCTACCTGCCAAAGACTTCTCATGTCCCCTCCTGGCTCTTCTTAACTCTCTCTTTAGGTCCTTCCTGGCTAACTTGTAACTCTCAAGCGGCCTAACTGAGCCTTCATGTCTCATCTTTACATAAGTCTCGTTCTTCCTCTTCACAAGAGGAACTTCTTTAGTAAACCACGGTTCCCTCGCTCGACCACTTCCTCCCTGCCTGACAGGTACATACTTATCAAGGACACGCAGTAGCTGTTCCTTGAACAAGCTCCACATTTCAATTGTGCCCATCCCCTGCAGTTTCTTTCCCCAACCTATGCATCCTAAATCTCGCCTAATCGCATCATAATTTCCGTTCCCCCAGCTATAACTCTTTGCCCTGCGGTATATACCGATCCGTTTCCATCGCTAAAGTAAAGGTAACCGAATTGTGGTCATTATTGCCAAAGTGCTCACCTACCTCCAAATCTAACAACTGGTCTGGTTCATTACCCAGTACCAAATCCAATGTGGCCTTGCCTCTTGTTGGCCTATCTACATACTGTGTCAGGAAACCCTCCTGCACACATTGGACAAAAACTGACCCATCTAAAGTACTCAAACTATAGCTTTTCCAGTCAATATTTGTAAAGTTAAAGTCCCCCACAACAACTACCCTGTTACTCTCGCTCCAGAATCATCTTTGCAATCCTTTCCTCTACATCTCTGAAACTTTTCAGAGGTGATGAATGAATACTTTTCTTCAGTGTTCACCAAGGAGAGGGGCCATGTTTTTCAGGAAGAGAAGGTGTTACAGGCTAATAGGCTGGAGGAAATAGATGTTCGGAGGGAGGATGTACTGGCAGTTTTGAATAAACTGAAGGTCGATAAGTCCCCTGGGCCTGATGAAATGTATCCTAGGATTCTTTGGGAGGCGAGGGATGAGATTGCAGAGCCTTTGGCTTTGATCTTTGGGTCCTCACTGTCCACGGGGATGGTGCCAGAGGACTGGAGAGTGGCAAATGTTGTTCCTCTGTTTAAGAAAGGGAATAGAAATGACCCTGGTAATTATAGACCGGTTAGTCTGACTTCGGTGGTTGGTAAATTGATGGAAAAGGTCCTTAGGGATGGGATTTACGACCATTTAGAAAGATGCGGATTAATCAGGGATAGTCAGCACGGATTTGTGAAGGGCAAGTCGTGCCTCACAAATTTGATAGAATTTTTTGAGGAGGTAACTAGGTGTGTTGATGAAGGTAGGGCGGTTGATGTCATATACATGGATTTTAGTAAGGCGTTTGATAAGGTCCCCCATGGTCGGCTTATGATGAAAGTAAGGAGGTGTGGGATAGAGGGAAAGTTGGCCAATTGGATAGGTAACTGGCTATCTGATCGAAGACAGAGGGTGGTGGTGGATGGAAAATTTTCGGACTGGAGGCAGGTTGCTAGCGGAGTGCCGCAGGGATCGGTGCTTGGTCCTCTGCTCTTTGTGATTTTTATTAATGACTTAGAGGAGGGGGCTGAAGGGTGGATCAGTAAATTTGCTGATGACACCAAGATTGGTGGAGTAGTGGATGAGGTGGAGGGCTGTTGTAGGCTGCAAAGAGACATAGATAGGATGCAAAGCTGGGCTGAAAAATGGCAAATGGAGTTTAACCCTGATAAATGTGAGGTGATTCATTTTGGTAGGACTAATTTAAATGTGGATTACAGGGTCAAAGGTAGGGTTCTGAAGACTGTGGAGGAACAGAGAGATCTTGGGGTCCATATCCACAGATCTCTAAAGGTTGCCACTCAAGTGGATAGAGCTGTGAAGAAGGCATATAGTGTGTTAGCTTTTATTAACAGGGGGTTGGAGTTTAAGAGCCGTGGGGTTATGCTGCAACTGTACAGGACCTTGGTGAGACCGCATTTGGAATATTGCGTGCAGTTCTGGTCACCTCACTATAAGAAGGATGTGGAAGCGCTGGAAAGAGTGCAGAGGAGATTTACCAGGATGCTGCCTGGTTTGGAGTGTCGGTCTTATGAGGAAAGGTTGAGGGAGCTGGGGCTGTTCTCTCTGGAGCGGAGGAGATTGAGGGGAGACTTAATAGAGGTTTATAAAATGATGAAGGGGATAGATCGAGTGAACGTTCAAAGACTATTTCCTCGGGTGGATGGAGCTATTACAAGGGGGCATAACTATAGGGTTCATGGTGGGAGATACAGGAAGGATATCAGAGGTAGGTTCTTCACGCAGAGAGTGGTTGGGGTGTGGAATGGACTGCCTGCAGTGATAGTGGAGTCAGACACTTTAGGATCATTTAAGCGGTTATTGGATAGGCACATGGAGCACACCAGGATGGTAGGGAGTGGGATAGCTTGATCTTGGTTTCAGATGAAGGTCGGCACAACATCGTGGGCCGAAGGGCCTGTTCTGTGCTGTACTGTTCTATGTTCTATGTTCTATGTTCTATAGAAAACTCCCAACAGGGTGACCTCTCCTTTCCTGTTTCTAACCTCAGCCCAAACTACCTCAGTAGACGAATCCTCATCAAACGTCCTTTCTGCCATCGTAATATTGTCCTTGACTAACAATGCCACACCTCCACCTCTTTAACCACCTTCCCTGATCTTACTGAAACATCTAAACCCCGGAACCTGCAACAACCATTCCTGTCCCTGCTCTATCCATGTCTCTGAGATGGCCATAACATCGAAGTCCCAGGTACCAACCCATGCTGCAAGTTCACCCACCTTATTCCGGATGCTCCTGGCGTTGAAGTATACACACTTCAAACCACATTCCTACTTGCCAGTACACTCCTGCGACCCTGAAACCTTATCCTTGACCTCACTACTCTCAACCTCCTGTACACTGGAGCTACAATTCAGGTACCCACCCCTCTGCTGAATTAGTTTGAACCCTCCCGAAGAGCATTCGCAAATTTCCCCCCCAGGGTATTGGTACCCCTCTGGTTCAGGTTTGTAGAGGCCCCACCTACCCCAGAATGCGCCCCAATTGTCCAGGTATCTGAATCCCTCCCTCCTGCACCATCCCCGTAGCCACGTGTTCAACTGCTCTCTCTCTCTATTCCTCTCCTCACTATCACGTGGCATGGGTAACAAACCAGAGATAACAACTCTGTTTGTTCTTGCCCTAAGCTTCCACCCTAACCCCCTGAATTTCTGCCTTACATCCCCATCCCTTTTCCTACCTATGTCTTGGTTCCCATGTGAACCACAACTTGGGGCTGGTCCCCCTCCCTCTTAAGGATCCCAAAAACACGATCCGAGACATCTGGGACCGGAGTGACGGTCGGTGACCCCGGGATTGGAGTGACGGTCGGTGACCCGGGATTGGAATGACGGTCGGTGACCCCGGGATTGGAGTGACGGTCGGTGACCCCGGGATTGGAGTGACGGTCGGTGACCCCGGGATTGGAGTGACGGTCGGTGACCCCGGGATTGGAGTGACGGTCGGTGACCCCGGGATTGGAGTGACGGTCGGTGACCCCGGGACTGGAGTGACGGTCGGTGACCCCGGGATTGGAGTGACGGTCGGTGACCCCGGGATTGGAGTGACGGTCGGTGACCCCGGGATTGGAGTGACGGTCGGTGACCCCGGGATTGGAGTGACGGTCGGTGACCCCGGGATTGGAGTGACGGTCGGTGACCCCGGGATTGGAGTGACGGTCGGTGACCCCGGGATTGGAGTGACGGTCGGTGACCCCGGGATTGGAGTGACGGTCGGTGACCCCGGGAATGGAGTGACGGTCCGACACTCATTAGTGATGTTCATTGTCTCTGGGAGTGATGGTCAGTGACTCTGGGTGTGGATGTTTGGTCACTGCCTTTAAGAGTGAAGTGACGGTCAGTGTCTGTGGGAGTGACGGTCAGCGTCTGTGGGATTGGAGTGATGGTCAGTGCCTGTGGGAGCCCGCTCACCACAACCCTTAATTCCTTTACTGTTCAAAAATGTATCTTTCCTTGCCTTAAAAACATTCAATGAGATAGTCTCAACTGCTACACTCGGCAGGGAATTCCACAGATTCACAACCCTTTGTGTGAAGAAGTTCCTCCTCAACTCAGTCCTAAATCTGCTTCCCCTTATTTCGAGGCCATGCCCCCTAGTTCTAGTTTCACCCGCCAGTGGAAACAACTTCCCTGCTTCGATCTTATCTATTCCCTTCACAATCTTTTATGTTTCTATAAGATCTCCCCTCATTCTTCTGAATTCCAATGAGTATAGCCCCAGTCTACTCAGTCTCTCCTCATAAGCCAACCCTCTCAACTATGGAATCAACCTCGTGAATCTCCTCTGCACCCCCTCCAGTGCCAGTATATCCTTTCTCAAGTAAGGAGACCAAAACTGTACACAGTACTCCAGGTGTGGCCTCACCAGCACCTTAAACAGCAGCAACATAACCTCGCTGTTTTTAAACTCCATCCCTCCAGTAATGAAGGACAAAATTCCATTTGCCTTCTTAATTACCTGCTGCACCTGCAAACCAACTTTTTGTGATTCATGCACAAGGACACCCAGGTCCCTCTGCATGGCAGCATGCTGCAATCTTTTACCATTTAAATAATAGTTTTGCTGTTTTTCCGACCAAAATGGATGATCTCACATTTACCAAAATTGTACTCCATCTACCAGACCCAAAGAACATTACAGCATAGGAATAGGCCCTTTGACCCTCCAAGACTGCACCGACCATGCTGCCCGACTTAACTAAAACCCCCTACCCTTCCAGGGACCATATCCCTCTATTCCAATCCTATTCATGTTTTGGGTGGCGATGCTCCCTCCCTCCCAATTAAGGAGGGGGGAGGGGCATTGTTCCCTGCCTCCCAATCGAGAGTGGGAGGGAGTGGGCGCTCCTCCCCTACCAATCCAGAGGGAGACGGGGTGCTCTCTCCCTCCCAATCGAGAGGGGCGCTCCCTCCCAATCGAGAGGGGGGGGCACTCTCTGCCTCCCAATCGAGAGGGGGAGGGGGCGCACTCCTTCCCAATCGAGGCAGGGCAGGGGGGCACTCCCTCCCAATCGAGGCAGGCAGGGGGGCACTCCTTCTCAATCGAGGCAGGGCAGGGGGGCACTCCTTCCCAATCGAGGCACGGCAGGGGGGCACTCCCTCCCAATCGAGGCAGGGCAGGGGGGCACTCCTTCCCAATCGAGGCAGGGCAGGGGGGCACTCCTTCCCAATCGAGGCAGGGCAGGGGGGCACTCCCTCCCAATCGAGAGGTGGAGGGGGAGGGGAATGCTCCCTGCCAATCGGGAGGGATGGGGGGGGGGGGGGGCGGGGAGTGCGCACCCTCCCAATTCAAAACGGGGGGCTCTCTATCCGAATGGAGAGGTAGAAGGGTAGGGGGGGTCACTTCTTCCCAATCGAGAGGGGGAGCTAGAGGGGGGTGTTCCCTCCCAATTGAGAAGGGGGAGTGCATGGGCGCTCCTTTCCTACCAATCAAGAGGAGGTGGGGAAGTCCTCCTCCCAATCGAGAGGGGGAGGGGGCGGGGCCAGTGCTATCCCATCCAATCGAGATGGGGAGGGGGCGGGGCCGGTGCTATCCCATCCAATCGAGATGGGGAGGGGGCGGGGCCGGTGCTATCCCATCCAATCGAGATGGGGAGGGGGCCCTCCATCCCAATCAAGAGGGGGATGGCACTCCCTCCTTCCTAATCGAGGGGGGGTGCTCCCTCCCTCCCTCCCAACAGAGGGGGAGGAGGAGCGTTCCCACCTTCCCAACTGAGAGGGGAGGTGGGATACTCCTCCTTCCCAATCAAGAGGGGGGGGGGCGCTCCCTGCCTCCCAATCGAGAGTGGGAGGGGTGGGCGCTCCTTCCCTACCAATTGAGAAAGGGACAGCGGGTGCTCCCTCCCTCCCCTCCCAATCAAGAGGGGGAGGGGCGCACTCCCTCCCAATCGAGAGAGCGGGGGCGCTCTCTGCTTCCCAATCGAGAGGGGGAGGGGGAGCTCCCTCCCAATCAAGAGGTGGAGGGGAAGGGGAGTGCTCCCTGCCAATCGAGGGGTAGGGGGGATGCGCACCCTCCCAATTTGAGATGGGGATGCTCCCTCTGAATGGAGAGGTGGAGGAGAAGGGGGGGGGGTTGCTCCTTCCCAATCGAGAGGGGGAGCTGGAGGGAGCGTTCCCTCCCAACTGAGAGGGGGAGGGCATGGGCACTCCTTCCCTACCAATCAAGAGAGGGAGCGGGGTTGCTCCCTTCCAATCAATAGGGGGAGGGGGATTGCTCCCTCCTTCCCAATCGAGGGAGGGGGAATGCTCCCTCCCTCCCAATCGAGAGGGGGGGTGCTGTCTGCCTTCCAATCGAGATGAGGGATGCTCCCTGCCTCACAATCGAGAGGGGGAGGGGTTTAACGCTCCATCCCTCCCAATCGATTGGGGAGGGGAACGACGCTTCCTGCCTTCCAATTGAGAGGGGGCGACGCTCCCTGCCTCCCAATCGAGAAGGGGAGGGAGGTAACGCTCCCTCCCTCCCAACTGAGAGTGGGAGGGAGCGGGCGCTCCACGCCCACCAATTGAGGGGGGGGGGCAGTCCCTCCCTGCCAATCAAGAATGGGAAGGGGCGCACTCCCTCCCAATCGAGACGGGCTCTCCCTCCCTCCCAATCGCGAGGGGAGTCCTCTCTGTCTCCCAATCGCGAGGGGAGTCCTCTCTGTCTCCCAATCGAGAGGGGAAGGGGGCGCACTCCTCCCAATTGAGGTGGCGCGGACGGGTGACCCCTCCCAATCGAGTGGTGGAGGTTCCCTCCCAATCGAGAGGGGGAGGGGAAGGCTCCCTGCCAATCAAGAGGGGTAGGGGGGGACATGTGCGCCCTCCCAATTCAAGACAGGCAGGGGGGTGGGCGCTCCCTCCCAATCAAGAGGGGAGGGTGTGGGCACTCCTTCCTGGCTTCGATTCGATTCCAGGCTTGGGTCACTGTCTGTGTGGAGTTTGCACATTCTCCTCGTGTCTGCGTGGGTTTCCTCTGATTTCCTCCCACAGTCCAAAGGGAGCGCCCCCCTCCTAGTCACAATTGGGTGGGAGGGAACCCCTCCCTTTGATTGGGAGGGAGTGCCCCCCCCCGCCCCACCTCGATTGAGAGAGTGTGCACTCCCCCTCTTGATTGGGAGGCAGAGAGCACCCCCCACCCCCTCCGACACGAGGAGAATGTGCAAACTCCACACAGACAGTGACCCAATTGCGGGTTAGGTTGATTGGCCATGCTAAAATTGCCCTTAGTGTCCTGGGATGCGTAGATTAGAGGATTAGCGGGTAAAACATGGAGGGATATGGGGGTAGGGCCAGGGTGGGATTGTGGTCCGTGCAGACTCGATGGGCTAAATGGCCTCTTTCTGTACTGTAGGGTTTCTATGCTTCTATGTTTCCCTACCAATCCAGAGAGGGGGGGGGCGCTCCATCCCTTCCAATCAAGAGGAGGAAGGGAGCGCTCCCTCCCTCCCAACCGAGAGAGGGAGGAGGGGGTGTGGGGGTGGGGGGGGTGGGGGGGGTGACGGGGGTGGGGGGAGTGAGGGAGGGGGTGGGAGGGGGTGAGGGGGTGGGAGGGGTGAGGGGGGTTGAGGGGGTGGAGGTGGGGGGTGAGGGGGGTGGGAGGGGTGAGGGGGTGGAGGTGGGGGGTGGGGGGGTGAGGGGGGTGGGGGGGAGGGGGTGGGGGGGGTGAGGGGGGGTGAGGGGGTGGAGGTGGGGGGGGTGAGTGGGGGGTGAGGTGGGGGGGGTGAGGGGTGGGGGTGGGGGAGGGGTGGGGGGTGAGGGGTCGGGGAGGGGTGGGGGGGTGAGGGGTGGGGTGGGGGTTAGGGTGGGGGGTGGTGGGGGGTGAGGGGTGCAGACGCTGCGATAACGGATGAATGAACACCGCTCGACAATCACCAGACAAGACAGCCAGTGAAACTCTGTGGGGGTTACAAATAGTGTGCCATGAACCCAATATCCTGGTTGAGGCCGTCCTCGTGTGTGCGGAACTTGGCTATCAGTTTCTGCTCAGTGACTCTGCGCCGTCGTGTGTCGCGAAGGCCGCCTTGGAGAACGCTTACCCGAATATCAGAGGCCAAATGCCCGTGACCGCTGAAGTGCTCCCCAACAGGAAGCGAACAGTCTTGCCTGGTGATTGTCGAGCGGTGTTCATTCATCCGTTGTCGCAGCGTCTGCATAGTTTCCCCAATGTACCATGCCTCGGGACATCAGAGGATGTCCAAGTTCGGCACACACGAGGACGGCCTCAACCGGGATATTGGGTTCATGTCACACTATTTGTAACCCCCACAGAGTTTCACTGGCTGTCTTGTCTGGAGACAATACACATCTTTTTAGCCTGTCTTGATGCTCTCTCCACTCACGTTGTTTGTATCTTAAAGACTTGATTAGTTGTAAGTATTCGCATTCCAACCATTATTCATGTAAATTGAGTTTGTGTCTTTATATGCTCTGTTTGTGAACAGAATTCCCACTCACCTGAATAAGGGGCTTGCAGCTCCGAAAGCTTGTGTGGCTTTTGCTACCAAATAAACCTGTTGGACTTTAACCTGGTGTTGTTAAACTTCTTACAGGAGAGGTGCCAGAGGATTGGAGAATACCCAATGTTGTTCCTTTGTTTAAGAAGGGTAGCAAGGATAATCCAGGTAATTACAGGCCGGTGAGCCTTACATCAGTGGTAGGGAAATTATTGGAGGGGATTCTTCGAGACAAGATTTACTTTAATAAGTGGATGTATTAGCGAGATGCAGCATGGCTTTGTGAAGGGGAGGTCATGTCTCACTAACTTGATCGAGTTTTTCAAGGAAGTGACGAAGATGATTGATGAGGGTGGGGAAGTGGATGTTGTCCACATGGACTTCAGTGAGGCCTTTGACAAGGTGCCTCATGGCAGACTGGCACAGAAGGTGAAGTTGCATGGGATCAGAGGTGAGCTGGCAAGATGGATACATAGAAGACAGAGGGTAGCAGACCTTTGCTGTTTGTAATTATATATTAATGATTTGTTGGAAAATGTAACTGGTTTGATTAGTAAGTTTGCGGATGACACAGAGGTTGATGGAATTGTGGATAGCGATGAGGACCGTCCGAGGATACAGCAGGATATAGATCGGTTGGAAACTTGGGTGGAGAGATGGCAGATGGAGTTTAATCCGGACAAATGTAAGGTAATGCATTTTGGAAAGTCGAATGGGAAATGTACAGTAAATGGCAGAGGGATCTGGGTGTACAGGTACACAGGTCACTGAAAGTGGCACTGCAGGTTGAGAAGGTAGTCAAGAAGGCATACGGCATGCTTGCCTTCATCGGCTGGAGCATTGAGTTTAAAAATTAGCAAGTCATGTTGCAGCTTTATAGAACCTTAGTTAGGCCGCACTTGGGATATAGTGTTCAATTCTGATCGCCACAGTACCAGAAGGATGTGGAGGCTTTGGAGAGGGGACAGAAAAGATTTACCAGGATGTTGCCTGGTATGGAGGGCATTAGCTATTAGAGTTGGAGTAATTTGGTTTGTTCTCAGTGAAATGACGGAGGTTGAGGCGTGACTTGATCGAAGTCTACAAAATTATGAGGGGTATGGACAGAGTGAATAGCCAGAAGCTTTTTCCCAGGGTGGAAGAGTCAATTAATAGGGGGGCATAGGTTTAAGGTGCGAGGGGCAAGGTTTAAAGGATATGTACAAAGCAAGTTTTTTTTTACCCAGAGGGTGGTGTGTGCCTGGAACCCACTGCCGGGGGAGGTAGTGGAAGCAGATACGATAGTGACTTTTAAGGGATGTCTTGGCAAATACATGAATAGGATGGGAATAGAGGGATATGGTCCCCGGAAGTGTAGGAGATTTTGTTCAGTCGGGCAGCATGGTCGGTGCAGGCTTGGAGGGGCGGAGGGCTTGTTTCTGTGCTGTAATTTCCTTTGTTCTTTGTTCAATGACCCACAATGAACTAATTGACTAACCCCTTGTCAGGCAAGTTGAGGGGTAATGGTGAAGTGGTTTAGAAAGACCTTTATGTGGATCTTCTAGGTAGTCTAGGCTCTGGAGTGGAGCAATGTTTGGCTCTTAAATGATTATTGTGCAAATGTTTCACATTACTGTGCATTTTACCTGAAAATAACAGATTTTAATAAAAAGCAAAATACTGTGGATGCTGGAAATCTGAAATAAAAACAGGAAATGCTGGATAAACTCAGCAGGTCTGTCAGCATCTGTGGAGAGTGAAACAGAGTTAACGTTTCGAGTCCATATGACTCTTCTGCAGGACTATTCTGTTTGAGGGAGGAAAATTGGAGGGTGCTGACTGGGAAAGTGACAGTCCAAAGATGTGCGGGTTAGGTTGATTGGCCAGGTTAAAAATTGCCCCTTGGAGTCCTGGGATGCGTAGGTTAGAGGGATTAGTGGGTAAATATGTGGGGTGGGATTGTGGTCGGTGCAGACTCGATGGGCCGAATGGCCTCCTTCTGCACTGTAGGGTTTCTATGATTTCTATGATTTCTATGAAATCCTTGATCAGATCACTGAATGAAGTGATCTGCACCTGGAGTGAATTCAATGGCAAGATTCCAGTAAATTGGGCTGTTGCTCGAAGTGGAGTTGAACTTGAGAGGTTCTTAGACTTGTATCCTGAGATTTAAAATGGTTCTGATCCCAGTTATACACAATTGGTCTCAGTAGGCTGAGACCTGGAGGACATCTGCAGTTTCAGCTGCTGCATGTTTCTATTTAAGGCCACTGTTCTAACATCTGTGCCAGGAAAAACATTGGTCAATTGTGGGTTAATTGCAGGATTCCCTAGGTTGGCTTTTCTACTTTTTCAGTACCTCAGATTATCTCCAATTTCAGCATTAACTTTCTTCAACACTATTCAATTATGACATGGTATTTGTGGCAATTAAACATTTAAATGGTGACAATCAAGACTCTGCATTTTTAGTTTCTACATGTATTTGACACTAGTTAATAACCCTCTAAATTTTCACATCTACAATGAAGTATTGGCATTGTGTGCATGTGTGTGTTGGTGTAAATGGATAAATGTTCTTTCTTCTTGCAGGTTGCGTTTACTACGAGAATTTATCATCCAAATATTAACAGAAATGGCAGCTTGTGTCTTGATATTCTAAGATCGCAGTGGTCCCCTGCATTAACTATTTCGAAAGGTACAGTGAAACTTAGCTTTTTTGAAGGATGGAATCTATAGCGCAGCACTTTCCATGCTACGCAAGTTACTTTAATTAGTCCTGATAGTTATTAGTACAAAGATGATCCTGCAGCATTTGGCCTGGTCATCACCTGCACTTTTTGAGTGTTGTCTGTTAATTTCTAGTTGTGAAAAGGAAAATAACGATTAATTGAGGAAATGAGTTAAAGTTCTTGAAAATGTGACTTCTCAGAAATTTTTTTTCATTGCCTATTTTTGAGAGGCAAATTGGAGTGCCAATTGCACCATAGACTGGGAAACAAATGCAACCTCAGGCAGGAGTAATGAAGTTGGTGGACAGTCAGTATTCTATAATTCAAACAAATCCTTGTTAAGAAAGCCAGGGTGTCTGCAGCTATGCTGGAGAAAGTGTAAGAGTTCACCATGTACAGAATTGAAATGTTTCAATCCATTGATAGCTAGTTGTCTTGAGTCTATGGCGAAAATTCTTTTTATTATCCAAAGTATCTGGACAGTTCAAGGAAAGATTTTTTTTTAGTTTAGTTTAGATCATGATCCGCACAGGCATGGAGGACCAAAGGGCCTGTTCCTATACTATACTTTTCTTTATTCTTTGAAGTAGGACACCACTAGAAAGTTTTCTTGTTGGATGCGAGTTTGCAATGTGCTATGCATGGAATCAAGCAAAATTAGTGATTCAACTATTTTAGAATGTTTAGTTTTGCGTCGAGATTCTGCAAAAATTGTTGTCTTGTGTTTGTGAAAGAAGTGGATATTGCAGAGTTTAGCAGCATGGATGCTAAAGAGCCTAATTTTACTGAGTTCATAAGAGAAGTTAGCAAGGAATGAACTGAAAAAGGGGCTTAGGAGAGCTAGGAGGGGACATGAGAAGTCCTTGGCGGGTCGGATCAAGGAAAACCCCAAGGCTTTTTACTCTTTTGTGAGGAATAAAAGAATGACCAGGGTGAGGTTAGGGCCAGTCAAGGACAGTAGTGGGAACTTGTGTATGGAGTCGTAGAGATAGGCGAGGTGATGAATGAATACTTTTCTTCAGTGTTCACCAAGGAGAGGGGCCATGTTTTTGAGGAAGAGAGGGTGTCACAGGCTAATAGGCTGGAGGAAATAGATGTTCGGAGGGAGGATGTCCTGGCAGTTTTGAATAAACTGAAGGTCGATAAGTCCCCTGGGCCTGATGAAATGTATCCTAGGATTCTTTGGGAGGCAAGGGATGAGATTGCAGAGCCTTTGGCTTTGATCTTTGGGTCCTCGCTGTCCACGGGGGTGGTGCCAGAGGACTGGAGAATGGCGAATGTTGTTCCTCTGTTTAAGAAAGGGAATAGAAATGGCCCTGGTAATTATAGACCGGTTAGTCTTACTTCGGTGGTTGGTAAATTGATGGAAAAGGTCCTTAGGGATGGGATTTACGACCATTTAGAAAGATGCGGATTAATCCGGGATAGTCAGCACAGATTCGTGAAGGGCAAGTCGTGCCTCATAAATTTGATAGAATTTTTTGAGGAGGTAACTAAGTGTGTTGATGAAGGTAGGGCAGTTGATGTCATATACATGGATTTTAGTAAGGCGTTTGATAAGGTCCTCCATGGTCGGCTTCTGATGAAAGTGAGGAGGTGTGGGATAGAGGGAAAGATGGCCGATTGGATAGGTAACTGGCTGTCTGATCGAAGCCAGAGGGTGGTGGTGGATGGAAAATTTTCGGATTGGAGGCAGGTTGCTAGCGGAATGCCGCAGGGATCAGTGCTTGGTCCTCTGCTCTTTGTGATTTTTATTAATGACTTGGAGGAGGGGGCTGAAGGGTGGATCAGTAAATTTGCTGATGACACCAAGATTGGTGGAGTAGTGGATGAGGTGGAGGGCTGTTGTAGGCTGCAAAGAGACATAGATAGGATGCAAAGCTGGGCTGAAAAATGGCAAATGGAGTTTAACCCTGAAAAATGTGAGGTGATTCATTTTGGTAGGACTAATTTAAATGTGGATTACAGGGTCAAAGGTAGGGTTCTGAAGACTGTGGAGGAACAGAGAGATCTTGGGGTCCATATCCACAAATCTCTAAAGGTTGCCACTCAAGTGGATAGAGCTGTGAAGAAGACCTATAGTGTGTTAGCTTTTATTAACAGGGGGTTGGAGTTTAAGAGCCGTGGGGTTATGCTGCAACTGTACAGGACCTTGGTGAGACCACATTTGGAATATTGTGTGCAGTTCTGGTCACCTCACTATAAGAAGGATGTGGAAGTGCTAGAAAGAGTGCAGAGGAGATTTACCAGGATGCTTGGAGGGTAGGTCTTATGAGGAAAGGTTGAGGGAGCTAGGGCTGTTCTCTCTGGAGCGGAGGAGGCTGAGGGGAGACTTAATAGAGGTTTATAAAATGATGAAGGGGATAGATAGAGTGAACGTTCAAAGACTATTTCCTCGGGTGGATGGAGCTATTACAAGGGGGCATAACTATAGGGTTCGTGGTGGGAGATACAGGAAGGATATCAGAGGTAGGTTCTTTACACAGAGAGTGGTTGGGGTGTGGAATGGACTGCCTGCAGTGATAGTGGAGTCAGACACTTTAGGAACATTTAAGCGGTTATTGGATAGGCACATGGAGCACACCAGGATGATAGGGAGTGGGATAGCTTGATCTTGGTTTCAGATAAAGCTTGGCACAACATCGTGGGCCGAAGGGCCTGTTCTGTGTTGCACTGTTCTATGTTCTATGAGAAACAACTCTGGTTTCTGATTAATACAAAACTGAATCTGAATCTATTTTGTTACGCAGTACAATAGCAGTAAATTGGGGTGAAATATAGTAATTTTTAGCGGATTTGCAGAAGTTTATCTCTAAAAGTAAACCAAATAAAATAGACAGTAAGTTTTATTTTTTTTTATTGAAAACTAAGCCCATAAAAGCCCTTAAAATTGAGGTACAATTTCAAATCATCACAACCTGCAGCCAATTTGTGGGATCAAATTCATTTGGTTTTCTTTGCATATAATTTGAAGTGTGATTTCTTCAGATTATTTCAGAACATTTACACAAACTGAAAGCAATTTATCAGTTATATTAGGTGTTGGATGTTGAACCTTCCCCTTTACCGAGTTTTTTATACTAATTATGTTCTGTGTGCATTGCACATGTCTGTAACACATCTCCAATGGATTATTTGCACCTATTCATAGTCAAATTTATTTTAACCTAGGCAAATTTAGTAGGCACTACTAAATTCAACCTCAGCTGACTGGGTCATTCTTCCAATTTGACTGGCAGCCCTGACATTCTTCCAATTTGACTGGCAGCCCTGACATCCACTATCTCAGTAAGAAGTCTCACAACACCAGAGTAAAGTCCAACATGTTTATTTGGTAGCAAAAGCCACTAGCTTTCAAAGCGCTGCTCCTTCGTCTGTTCACAAACAGGGCATATAAAGACACAAACTCAATTTGCAAAATAATGGTTGGAATGCGAGTCTTTACAGGTAATCAAGTCTTAAAGGTACAGACAATGTGAGTTGAGAGAGCGTTAAGCACAGGTTAAAGAGATGTGTATTGTCTCCAGACAGGACAGTTAGTGAGATTTTGCAAGCCCAGGCAAGTCGTGGGGGTTACAGATAGTGTGACATGAACCCAAGATCCCAGTTGAGGCTGTCCTCGTGTGTGCAGAACTTGGCTATCAGTCTCTGCTCAGCGACTCTGCACTGTCGTGTGTCATGAAGGCCGCCTTGGAGAGCGCTTACCCGAAGATCAGAGGCCGAATGTCCGTGACCGCTGAAGTGTTCCCCAACAGGAAGAGAACACTCTGCATGGTCTCCCCAATGTACCATGCCTCGGGACAATCCTTTCCTGCAGCGTATCAGGTAGACAATGTTGGCCGAGTTACAAGAGTATGTACTGTGTACCTGATGGACGGTGTTCTCATGTGAGATGATGGCATCCGTGTCGATGATCCGGCACGTCTTGCAGAGGTTGCTGTGGCAGGGTTGTGTGGTGTCATGGTCACTGTTCTCCTGAAGGCTGGGTAGTTTGCTGCGGACAATGGTCTGTTTGAGGTTGTGCGGTTGTTTGAAGGGGGTGTGGGGATGGCCTTGGCGAGATGTTCGTCTTCATCAATGACATGTTGAAGGCTCCGGAGGAGATGTCGTAGCTTCTCCGCTCTGGGGAAGTAGGGTACTCTGTCTGCCGTGTCCCGTGTTTGTCTTCTGAGGTGGCCGGTGCGGTTTTTCGCTGTGGCACGTCGGAACTGTCGATCGATGAGTCGAGCGCCATATCCTGTTCTTATGAGGGCATCTTTCAGCGTCTGGAGGTGTCTGTTGCAATCCTCATCTGAGCAGATCCTGTGTCCAAGCAGATGCTTGTCCGTAGGGGATGGCTTCTTTAATGTGTTTACGTGTTTTTGTAAGGCAGCCGGAAGTCTAAAACCGGAAGTAGGCCCCAGTGAGACCTGGGAAGTTTTTTTTTCTGACGTCAGCCAGTAGCGTGCGGAAGGTTTAAAAAGCAGGCCGCTCTATCCAGCGGGCAGTGTTGTGAGCGGGCGGCGAGTGAGAGGGAGCAGAGTGGGACGGCTTTGGCTCAAACAGGCTTCGGCATGAACAGGCAGAGGCAAGGGTAGGTTCTGGTAAGTTATTGTTTCTTCAGAGTAGAAAGAATGCCAGGCAGGATGTTGGAATGCTTCTCTTGCATGATGTGGGAAGTCAGGGAGACCTCCGGTGTCCCTGACAACGACACCTGCAGGAGGTGCATCCAGCTGCAGCTCCTAACAGACCGCGTTAGGGAACTGGAGCAGGGGCTGGATGACCTCCGAATCATTCGGGAGAATGAGGAGTTTATAGATGTTAGCTTCACGGAGGCAGTTACGCCAAAGGCGCAGAGCACAGGTAATTGGGTTACCGTCAAGCGAGGGAAAGGGCAGGCAGAGCAGGGTTTCCCTGTGGCCATTCCCCTCCACAACAGGTATACCAATTTGGATACTGTTGTGGGGGATGCCTTACCTGGGACAAGCTGCGGCAGCTGGATCTCTAGCACTGAGTCTGGTTCTGCAGTGCAGAAGGGAGGGTGGAAGAAGAGGAGAGCGGTATTGACAGGGGACTCGATAGTCAGAGATACAGACGGGAGGTTCTGTGGTCATGACAGAGACTCCCGGATGGTTTGTTGCCTCCCGGGTGCCAGGGTCAGGGATGTCTCTGATCGCGTGCACAGCATTCTGAAGTGGGAGGGTGATCAGCCAGATGTCATGGTACACATTGGTACCAATGGCGTAGGAAGGAAGAGTGAGGAGGTCTTGAAGTCTGAGTATAGAGAGCTCGGTAGGAAGTTAAAGAGCAGGACCCCGAGGGTAGTAATCTCAGGATTGCTACCTGTGCCACGTGCCAGTGAGGGTAAGAGTAGGATGCTCGGGCTGATGAACACGTGGCTGAGGAACTGGTGTAGGGGGCACGGTTTCAGATTTCTAGACCATTGGGACCTCTTCTGGGGCAGGTGGGACCTGTACAAGAGAGACGGGTTACACCTGAACTACAAGGGGACCAATGTACTTGCAGGGAGGTTTGCTCATGTTATTGGGGAGGGTTTAAACTAGATTTGCAGGGGGATGGGAACCAGAATGCCAGAGCAGATAGTGAAGTGGGGGTGAAAATAAATGATAATTCATGCAAAATCACAATAGAAGGGTTGTGTGTGGTGGGAATAATCTTCTGAGGTGTGTCTATTTCAATGCCAGGAGTATTGTGGAGAAGGCAGACGAGCTGAGGGCATGGATCGACACATGCAATTATGACATCGACATTTGTGAAACTTGGCGACAGGAGAGGCAGGACTGGCAGCTCAATGTTCCAGGGTTCCAATGTTTCAGACGCGATAGAGGCGGAGGGATGAAGGGTGGGGGGGTGGCATTGCTAGTCAGGGAAAATGTTACAGCGGTACTCAGGCAGGACAGATTAGAGGGCTTGTCTACCGAGGCCATATGGGTGGAGCTGAGAAACAGGGAAGGTATGACCACATTAATGGGGGTTGTATTATAGACCACCCAATAGTCAGTGAGAATTGGAGGAGCAAATCTGCAGAGAGATAGCAGACAACTGCAGGAAACATAAAGTTGTGATAGTAGGCGATTTTAATTTTCCACATATAGATTGGGGCTCCCATACTGCTAAAGGTCTAGACAGGTTAGAGTTTGTAAAATGTGTTCAGGAAAATTTTCTAAATCAATATATAGAGGTACCAACCAGACATAGAACAAAGAGCATTACAGCGCAGTACAGGCCCTTCGGCCCTCGATGTTGCGCCGACCAGTGGTACCAATCTAAAGCCCCTCTAATCTACACTATTCCAATAACATCCATATGTTTATCCAATAACCACTTGAACGCTCTCAATGTTGACGAGTCCACCACTGCTGCAGGCAGGGCATTCCACGCCCTTACTGGATGCAATATTAGATAAGTGGGAAAGTGAATTGCGTGGAGGAAGCGGAAGGTCTGCAGAGAGATTTGAATAGGTGAGTGAGTGGGCAAATGCGAGGTTATTCACTTCGGAAGAAATAATAGCAAATTGGATTATTATTTAAATGGAAAAAAATTACAACATGCTACTGTGCAAAGGGACCTGGGGGTCCTTGTGCATGAGTCACAAAAACTCAGTCTGCAAGTACAACAGGTGATCAAGAAGGCAAATGGGATGTTGGCATTTATTGCGAGGGGGATAGAATATAAAAGCAGAGAAGTCTTGCTGCAACTGTACAAGGCATTGGTGAGGCCGCAGCTGGAATACTGTGTGCAGTTTTGGTCCCCTTACTTGCAAAAGCATATATTGGCCTTGGAGGGAGTGCAGAGAAGGTTCACCAGGTTGATACCGGAGACGAGGGGTGTATTTATGAGGAGAGATTGAGCAGATTAGGTTTGTACTCGTTGGAGTTTAGAAGGCTGAGGGGTGATCTTATAGAGGCATATAAGATAATGAAGGGGCTGGATAGGGTAGAAGTGGAGAGATTCTTTCCATTTAGAAAGGAAACCAGAACTAGAGGGCACAGCCTCAAAATAAAGGGGGGTCAGTTTTGGACAAAGTTGAGGAGGAACTTCTTCTCTCAGAGGGTGGTGAGTCTCTGGAATTCTCTGCCCACTGAAGTGGTGGAGGCTACCTCGTTGAATATGTTTAAGTCACGGATAGATGGATTTCTGATCGGTAGGGGAATTAAGGGTTATGGGGAGCAGGCGGGTAAGTGGAACTGATTCACTTCAGATCAGCCATGATCTTATTGAATGGCGGGGCAGGCTCGAGGGGCTAGATGGCCTACTCCTGCTCCTATTTCTTATGTTCTTATGTTCTTAATATTAGATCTCCGATTAGGAAACGAGTTAGGACAAGTGACGGAAGTGTGTGTAGGGGAACACTTTGGTTCCAGTGATCATAATGCCATTAGTTTCAACTTGATCATGGATAAAGATAGATCTGGTCCTCGGGTTGAGGTTCTAAACTGGAAAAAGGCCAAATTTGAAGAAATGAGAAAGGATCTAAAAAGCATGGATTGGGACAGGCTGTTCTCTGGCAAGGATGTGAATGGTAAGTGGGAGGCCTTCAAAGGAGAAATTTTGAGAGTGCAGAGTTTGTATGTTCCTGTCAGGATTAAAGGCAAAGTGAATAAAGATAAGGAACCTTGGTTCTCGAGGGATATTGGAACTCTGATAAAGAGAGATGTATGACATGTATAGGCAACAGGGAGCAAATAAGATGCTTGAGTATAAAAAGTGCAAGAAACTACTTGAGAAAGAAATCAGGAGGGCTAAAAGAAGACATGAGGTTGCTTTGGCAGACAAGGTGAAGGATAATCCTAAGAGCTTCTACAGGTATATTAAGAGCAAAAGGATAGTAAGGGATAAAATCGTTCTTCTTGAAGACCCGAGTGGTCAGCTATGTATGGAACCAAAAGAAATGGGGGAGATATTAAATGGGTTTTTTGCATCCGTATTTACTAAGGAAACTGGCATGGAGTCTATGGAAATAAGGCAAACAAGTAGGGAGGTCATGGAACCTATACAGATTAAAGGGGAGGAGGTGCTTGCTGTCTTGAGGCAAATCAGAGTAGATAAATCCCCAGGACCGGACAGGGTATTCCCTCAGACCTTGAAGGAGACTAGTGTTAAGAACATAAGAAATAGGAGCAGGAGTAGGCCATCTAGCCCCTCGAGCCTGCCCCGCCATTCAATAAGATCATGGCTGATCTGACGTGGATCAGTACCACTTACCCGCCTGATCCCCATAACCCTTAATTCCCTTACCGATCAGGAATCCATCCATCCACGCTTTAAACATATTCAGCGAGGTAGCCTCCACCACCTCAGTGGGCAGAGAATTCCAGAGATTCACCACCCTCTGGGAGAAGAAGTTCCTCCTCAACTCTGTCTTAAACCGACCCCCCTTTATTTTGAGGCTGTGTCCTCTAGTTTTAACTTCCTTACTAAGTGGAAAGAATCTCTCCGCCTCCACCCTATCCAGCCCCCGCATTATCTTATAAGTCTCCATAAGATCCCCCCTCATCCTTCTAAACTCCAACGAGTACAAACCCAATCTCCTCAGCCTCTCCTCATAATCCAAACCCCTCATCTCTGGTATCAACCTGGTGAACCTTCTCTGCACTCCCTCCAATGCCAATATATCCTTCCTCATATAAGGGGACCAATACTGCACACAGTATTCCAGCTGCGGCCTCACCAATGCCCTGTACAGGTGCATCAAGACATCCCTGCTTTTATATTCTGTGTTGAAATTGCAGGGGCCCTGGCAGATATATTTAAAATGTCAGTATCCACGGGTGAGGTGCTGGATGATTGGAGGATAGCTCATGTTGTTCCGTTGTTTAAAAAAGGCTCAAAAAGTAATGCGGGAAATTATAGGCCAGTTAGTTTGACATCAGTAGTGGGTAAATTATTGGAAGGAGTATATAGAGATAGGATCTACAAATATTTGGATCGACAGGGACTTATTAGGGAGAGTCAACATGGCTTTGTGCATGGTAGGTCATGTTTAACCAATCTATTCGAGTTTTTCGAGGAGGTTACCAGGAAAGTGGATGAAGGGAAGGCAGTGGATGTTGTCTTTGACAAGGTCCTGCCTTTGACAAGGTCCTGCATGGGAGGTTAGTCAGGAAGGTTCAGTCGCTAGGTATACATGGAGAGGTAGTAAATTGGATGAGACGTTGGCTCAATGGAAGAAACCAGAGAGTGGCAGTGGAGGATTGCTTTTCTGAGTGGAGGCCTGTGACTAGTGGTGTGCCACAGGGATCAGTGCTGGGTCCATTGTTGTTTGTCATCTATATCAATGATCTGGATGATAATGTGGTAAATTGGATCAGCAAGTTAGAACATAGAACATATGGAAGGTGTGACCTCTATGAGAAGGATGGTCTACACCTTAATCAGAAGGGGACCAATATCCTGGGGGGTAAATTTGCTAAGGCCATGCAGGGAGATTTAAACTGATTCGGGGGGGGGGAGGGATCCTGAGTAGTGGGGCTGAAAGTGAGGGATGCATGGATGGGGACTGCAATGCACGGCATTGCAGAGGTGGGGTGGAGCAGGGTTTGAAATGTGTATACTTCAATGCCAGGAGTATTCGCAATAAAGTGGGTGAACTTGCAGCGTGGATCAGTACCTGGGACTTCGATGTTGTGGCTATTTCAGAGACATGGATAGAGCAGGGGCAGGAATGGATGCTGCAGGTCCCGGGGTTCAAATGTTTTAGTCGAAGTAGGGAAGGAGGTAGAAGAGGGGGAGGGGTAGCATTATTGGTCAGAGATTGTATCACAGTGTCAGAGAGGAGGTTTGATGAGGACTTATCTGTTGAGGTAGTATGGGCGGAGATTAGAAATAGGAGAGGAGAGGTCACCCTGTTGGGAGTCTTTTATAGACCTCCTAAAAGTTCTAGAGAGGTTGAGGAAAGGATTGCGGAGTCAATCCTGCTTAGGAGTGAAAGTAATAGGGCAATTGTTATGGGGGATTTTAACTTGACTAATATTGACTGGAATTGTTATAGCTCTAGCTCGTTAGAGGGGTCAGTTTTTGTTCAAAGCGTGCAGGAAGGTTTTTTGACTCAGTATGTAGACAGGCCAACTAGAGGTGAGGCTATATTGGATCTGGTGCTGGGAAATGAGCCAGACCAGGTGCTAGACTTGGAAGTTGGTGTGCATTTTGGTGATAGTGACCACAATTCGGTTACGTTCACCTTAGTGATGGAAAGGGATAGGCATGAACCTCGGGCCAGTGGTTTTAGCTGGGGGAAGGGTAATTATGAGGCTATTAGGAGAGAATTAGGAAACATAGGTTGGACTAGGAGATTACAGGGACTGGGAACGTCCGACATGTGGAGTTTTTTCAAGGAGCAGCTACTGCGAGTCTGTGATAGGTATGTCCCTGTCAGGCAAGGAGGAATTGGTAGGGCTAGGGAACCGTGGTGCACCAAAAAAGTTTCTTTGTTGGTTAAAAAGAAAAAGGAGGCTTATGTTCGGATGAGACGTGAGCACTCGGGTAGTGCACTAGAAAGCTTTAGATTGGCTAAGAGGGAGTTGAAGAGCGAGCTTAGAAGGGCTAAAAGGGGACATGAGAAGACTTTGGCGGATAGGGTTAAAGAGAATCCTAAGGCGTTCTATAGGTATGTCAAGAACAGAAGGTTGGTTAGGGCAAGTTTAGGGCCAGTTATAGATGGCAGAGGGAAGTTATGTGTGGAACCGGAGGAGATTGGTGAAGCATTGAACCAATATTTCTCTTCGGTGTTCACGCAAGGGGACATGAATATAGCTGAGGAGGACACTGGGTTGCAGGGGAGTAGAATAGACAGTATTACAGTTGATAAGGAGGATGTGCAGGATATTCTGGAGGGTCTGAAAATAGATAAATCCCCTGGTCCGGATGGGATTTATCCAAGGATTCTCTGGGAGGCAAGAGAAGTGATTGCAGAGCCTCTGGCTCTGATCTTCAGGTCGTCGTTGGCCTCTGGTATAGTACCAGAAGATTGGAGGTTAGCGAATGTTGTCCCATTGTTTAAGAAGGGGAACAGAGACTTCCCCGGGAATTATAGACCGGTGAGTCTCACTTCTGTTGTCGGCAAGATGTTGGAAAAAATTATAAGGGATAGGATTTATAGTTATTTGGAGAGTAATGAATTGATAGGTGATAGTCAGCATGGTTTTGTGGCAGGTAGGTCGTGCCTTACTAACCTTATTGAGTTTTTTGAGAAAGTGACCAAGGAGGTGGATGGGGGCAAGGCAGTGGACGTGGTATATATGGATTTTAGTAAGGCGTTTGATAAGGTTCACCATGGTAGGCTTCTGCAGAAAATGCAGATGTATGGGATTGGGGGTGATCTAGGAAATTGGATCAGGAATTGGCTAGCGGATAGGAAACAGAGGGTGGTGGTTGATAGTAAATATTCATCATGGAGTGCGGTTACAAGTGGTGTACCTCAGGGATCTGTTTTGGGGCCACTGCTGTTTGTAATATTTATTAATGATCTGGATGAGGGTATAGTTGGGTGGATTAGCAAATTTGCTGATGACACCAAAGTCGGTGGTGTGGTAGACAGTGAGGAAGGGTGTCGTAGTTTGCAGGAAGACTTAGACAGGTTGCAAAGTTGGGCCGAGAGGTGGCGGATGGAGTTTAATGCGGAGAAGTGTGAGGTAATTCACTTTGGTAGGAATAACAGATGTGTTGAGTATAGGGCTAACGGGAGGACTTTGAATAGTGTGGAGGAGCAGAGGGATCTAGGTGTATGTGTGCATAGATCCCTGAAAGTTGGGAATCAAGTAGATAAGGTTGTTAAGAAGGCATATGGTGTCTTGGCGTTTATTGGTAGGGGGATTGAATTTAGGAGTCGTAGCGTTATGTTGCAACTGTACACAACTCTGGTGCGGCCGCACTTGGAGTACTGTGTGCAGTTCTGGTCCCCACATTACAGGAAGGATGTGGAGGCTTTGGAGAGGGTGCAGAGGAGGTTTACCAGGATGTTGCCTGGTATGGAGGGGAGATCCTATGAGGAGAGGCTGAGGGATTTGGGATTGTTTTCGCTGGAAAGGCGGCGGCTAAGAGGGGATCTTATTGAAACATATAAGATGATTAGAGGTTTAGATAGGGTGGATAGTGATAGCCTTTTTCCTCTGATGGAGAAATCCAGCACGAGGGGGCATGGCTTTAAATTGAGGGGGGGTAGTTATAGAACCGATGTCAGGGGTAGGTTCTTTACCCAGAGGGTGGTGAGGGATTGGAATGCCCTGCCAGCATCAGTTGTAAATGCGCCTAGTTTGGGGGCGTTTAAGAGATCCGTAGATAGGTTCATGGACGAAAAGAAATTGGTTTAGGTTGGAGGGTCACAGTTTTTTTTTTTAACTGGTCGGTGCAACATCGTGGGCCGAAGGGCCTGTTCTGCGCTGTAATGTTCTATGTTCTTCTATGTTCTATAGTTATGCCCCCTAGTTACCACTCCATTCACCCGAGGAAATAGTCTTTGAACGTTCAGTCTATCGATCCCCCTCATCATCTTATAAACCTCTATCAAGTCTCCTCTCAACCTCCTCCGTTCCAAAGAGAAAAGCCCAAGTTCCCTCAACCTTTCCTCATAAGACCTACCCTCCAAACCAGGCAGCATCCTGGTAAATCTCCTTTGCACTCTTTCCAGTGTCTCCACATCCTTCTTATAGTGAGGTGACCAGAACTGCACACAATATTCCAAATGTGGTCTCACCAAGGTCCTGTACAGTTGCAGCATAACCCCACGGCTCTTAAACTCAAAGCCCCTGTTAATGAACGCCAACACACTATAGGCCTTCTTCACGGCTCTATCCACTTGAGTGGCAACCTTCAGAGATCTATGGATATGAACCCCAAGATCTCTCTGTTCCTCCACATTCTTCAGAACCCTACCTTTGACCCTGTAATCCACATTTAAATTTGTCCTACCAAAATGAATCACCTCGCATTTGTCAGGGTTAAACTCCATTTGCCATTTTTCAGCCCAGCTCTGCATCCTATCATATCTCTTTGCAGCTGACAACAGCCCTCCACCTCATCCACTACTCCACCAATCTTGGTGTCATCAGCAAATTTACTGATCCACCCTTCAGCCCCCTCCTCCAAGTCATTAATAAAAATCACAAATAGCAGAGGACCAAGCACTGATCCCTGTGGCACTCCGCTGGTAACCAGTTTCCAGTCCGAAAATTTTCCATCCACCACCACCCTCTGTCTTCTGTTAGATAGCCAGTTACCTATTCAATCGGCCAAACTTCCCTCAGTCCCACACATCCTTACTTACTTCATAAGCCGACCATGGGGGACTTTATCAAACGCCTTACTAAAATCCATGTATATGACATCAACTGCACTACCTTCATCTACATACTTAGTTACCTCCTCAAAAAATTCTATCAAATTTGTGAGGCAAGACTTGCCCTTCACAAATCCGTGCTGACTATCCCAGATTAAGCTGCATCTTTCTAAATGGTCGTAAATCCTATCCCCGAGGACCTTTTCCATCAACTTACCGACCACCGAAGTAAGACTAACCGGCCTATAATTACCAGGGTCACTTCTATTCCCTTTCTTAAACAGAGGAACCACATTCGCCACTCTCCAGTCCTCTGGCACCACCCCCGTGGACAGTGAGGACGCAAAGATCAATGCCAAAGGCTCTGCTATCTCATCCCTTGCCTCCCAAAGACTCCTAGGATATATTTCATCAGGCCCAGGGGACTTACCAACTTTCCGTTTATTCAAAATTGCTAGTACATCTTCCCTCCGAACATCTACTTCCTCCAGCCTATCAGCCTGTGACACCCTCTCTTCCTCAAAAACATGGCCCCTCTCCTTGGTGAACACCGAAGAAAAGTATTCATTCATCACCTCTCCTATCTCTTCTGACTCCATGCACAAATTCCCACTGCCGTCCTTGACCGGCCCCAACCTCACCCTGGTCATTCTTTTATTCCTCACATAAGAGTAAAAAGCCTTGGGGTTTTCCTTGATCCAACCCGCCAAGGACTTCTCATGCCCCCTCCTAGCTCTCCTAAGCCCCTTTTTCAGCTCATTTCTTGCTAACTTGTAACCCTCCATCGAGCCAACTGAACCTTGTTTTCTCAACCTTACATATGCTTCCTTCTTCCTCTTGACAAGACATTCCACCTCTTTTGTGAACCATGGACCAAACTTTATGACTTCAATTTATTCTGGCTTCTGTTGGATGTTAATAATTGTCATCATTGTTTAAAGCTTGGGGCTAGAATGTATCACATTCTTTCATTGTCTCATATCAGATTGCTTGTCTGATATCCAGCCCGAGACGAGTCACAATTTCAGATGATCAAACATTAGAAACCAAGCTATCGTCTTTGGTCTTTGCTCGTGGTCCTGGACTGCACTAGATTGTTGGCAATCTTGGTGACCTGCTGAGCATCTGACGCCTTAACCTAAACATCACAAAGACTGCCTACCACCTCCATAATATTGTTTGTCTCTGCCATGCCTTAGCTCGCCCATGCTGTTCATATCTTCAAGCATTTGTAGCAAACCAAATTCAACTTATTGTGTTCTCCTGGCCAAACAATTCAAATGCTGCTTTATTAGCCTTGGGGATTCAGGGGATGGGTTACTCATTGCAGAATTCCTAGCCTTTGACCTGCTCTTATAGCCATAATATTTATATGGCTGGTCCAGTTTCTAGCCAATGGTAACCCCAGGATGTTGATAGTGGAGGATTCAGTGATGGTAATGTTATAGGGTAATGGTTAGATTCTCTCTTGTTGGAGATGGTTATTGCCTGGCACTTGTGTGGCACAAGTGTTACTTGTCACTTGTCAGCTCAAGCCTGGATATTGTCTAGATCTTGCTGCATTTGGACATGGACTGCTTCAGTAACTGCGTGGTGAATGGTGCTGAACATTATGTAATCATCAGTGAACATGTCCACTTCTGACCTTATGATGGAAGGAAGGTCATTGATGAAGCAGCTGAGTAAGTGCCGTTTGATAGTGCTGCTGATGACTCCTTCCATCACTTTACTGATAATCAAGAATAGACTGGTGGTAAGAATAGATGGGTGGTAATTGGTCAGCTTGGATTTGTTTTGATTTTCATGGACAGGACATACCTGGGATATTTTCCATTTTTCCAGGTAGATGCCAGTGTTATACTGGAACAGGTTGGCTGAGAGCATGGCAAGTCTTCAGTACTATTGCTAGAATATTGTCAGAGCCCAGTCTTTGCAGTATCCAATGCCTTAGCTGTTTAGAATCCCTACAGTGCAGAAGGAGGCCATTCAGCCCATCGAGCCTGCACTGACAATCATCCCACCCCAGGCTCTATCCCCACAACCCCACACATTTATCCCACTAATCCTTCTAATCTATACAACCTAAGGGGCAATTTAGCATGGCCAATCAACCTAACGCACACATCTTTGGAATGTGTTTATTAATATCATGTGGAGTGAATCAGATTGACTGAAGACTGACATCTATGATGCTGGGAAGCTCTGGAGGAGGCCAAGATGGATCATCCACTTAGATTTTTGTGAATGTTTCAACCTTATCTTATACATTGATGTGCTGGACTCCTCCATCATTGAGGATGGAGATATTTGTGAAGCCGCCTCCTCCATTGAGTTGTTTAATTGTCCCACTCCATTCACAGCTGGATGTGGCAGGACTGCAGAGCTTGGATCTGCTCTGTTGGTTGTGGAACCGCTTTGCTGAGTCTTTTACTTGCTGCTTATGCTGTTTGGATGCAAGTATCCTACATTGTAGCTTTACCAGGTTGATACCTCATTTTTTGGTATGCCTGGTATTGCTCTAGGTATGCCCTCTCCAGGGTTGTTCCCGTGGCTTGGTGGTAATGGTAGAGTGGGGGATATGGCGGGTACAATTTTGTCTTTTAAAACGCATTTAGACAGTTACATGGGTAAGATGGGTGTAGCGGGATCTGGGCAATTAGGACTAGCTAAATGGTCAAAATGAGCGGCATGGACAAGTTGGGCCAAAGGGCCTGTTTCCATGCTGTAAACCTCTATGATTCTTATAGACAATCCCCAAGAACCCTGTCTAGACCCTGAACACATAACCAATCATGGTGAAAGCAGATAGCATGTAAAAGACCCAGAAAATTTGAAGAAGCTACAAACCTAGCAATTTCAGTTTCTTGAAATAACAAGAAAAGGAACAGATTCAAAACTCACCAAAACGTCAGAGCACTGTGAGTGCAACAGATGCAAGCTGAGACACACCTGGAGTCCAGACAGCAGTGAACACAGACCAGCATCAATAAAGCAGCAACTATTCCAAGGCTGAAATCACACTACCTCTCCCAGAACCATTTCTGATGTACACATCTTGGGACACTAGCATGGCCAATCCATCTAACCCGCACATCTTTGGACTGTGGGAGGAAACGGGAGTATCTGGAGAAAACCCACGCAGAAATGGGGAGAATGTGCAAATCCACACAGTCACCCAAGGCCAAATTGAATCTGGGTCGCTGGTGCTATGAGGAAGTGGTGCTAACCACTATATGGTGAGTCATGGTGGGAGATATAGGAAGGATATCAGAGGTAGGTTCTTTACGCAGAGAGTGGTTGGGGTGTGGAATGGACTGCCTGCAGTGATAGAACCATAGAACCATAGAAAATTACAGCTCAGAAACAGGCCTTTTGGCCCTTCTTGTCTGTGCCGAACCATTTTATGCCTAGTCCCACTGACCTGCACTTGCACCATATCCCTCCATACCCCTCTCATCCATGAACCCGTTCAAGTTTTTCTTAAATGTTAAAAGTGTTAATGTTAATTTACCACTTTATCTGATAGTGGAGTCAAAGAACAAAGAGAACAAAGAACAGTACAGCACAGGAAACAGGCCCTTCGGCCCTCCAAGCCTGTGCCGCTCCTTGGTCCAACTAGACCAATCGTTTGTATCCCTCCATTCCCAGGCTGCTCATGTGACTATCCAGGTAAGTCTTAAACGATGTCAGCGTGCCTGCCTCCACCACCCTACTTGGCAGCGCATTCCAGGCCCCCACCACCCTCTGTGTAAAAAAAAAAACATCCCTCTGATATCTGAGTTATACTTCGCCCCTCTCAGCTTGAGCCCGTGACCCCTCGTGATCGTCACCTCCGACCTGGGAAAAAGCTTCCCACTGTTCACCCTATCTATACCCTTCATAATCTTGTATACCTCTATTAGATCTCCCCTCATTCTCCGTCTTTCCAAGGAGAACAACCCCAGTCTACCCAATCTCTCCTCATAGCTAAGACCCTCCATACCAGGCAACATCCTGGTAAACCTTCTCTGCACTCTCTCTAACGCCTCCACGTCCTTCTGGTAGTGCGGCGACCAGAACTGGACGCAGTACTCCAAATGTGGCCTAACCAGCGTTCTATACAGCTGCATCATCAGACTCCAGCTTTTATACTCTATACCCCGTCCTATAAAGGCAAGCATACCATATGCCTTCTTCACCACCTTCTCCACCTGTGTTGCCACCTTCAAGGATTTGTGGACTTGCACACCTAGGTCCCTCTGTGTTTCTATACTCCTGATGACTCTGCCATTTATTGTATAACTCCTCCCTACATTATTTCTTCCAAAATGCATCACTTCGCATTTATCCGGATTAAACTCCATCTGCCACCTCTCCGCCCAATTTTCCAGCCTATCTATATCCTGCTGTATTGCCCGACAATGCTCTTCGCTATCCGCAATTCCAGTCAGACACTTTAGGAACATTTAAGCGGTTATTGGATAGGCACATGGAGCACACCAGGATGATAGGGAGTGGGATAGCTTGATCTTGGTTTCAGATAAAGCTCGGCACAACATCGTGGGCCGAAGGGCCTGTTCTGTGCTGTACTGTTCTATATCACCCATTATTGTTTCAATACCATTTGCAATTGCATCCACTTTTGAAATTTTCCAGAGAACAAAGTCTCGTACTCTAGAAGGCATGGAAGGAATAATATTCCATCGGATGACTTGTAGGTGGCTCCATGAAAAAAGGCCATGATTGGCGAGTTAGAGCAGTCCTGAAAATCTTACAGGATGTAGTCCTTACATTGAATGAAAAATGTGAATTTGCCAAGCCTAGGATCACATTTCTGGGCCACATAGAAGCCATTGGAATCACACTTGATCCACATAAAGCAAAAGGAATCCAATAATTCGCGTGACCCCGGAATGTTACTGAGTTTTAAAGATTCCTCAGGATGGTTAATTAAGTGGACAAGTTCCTACCAAATTTGGCAGTGGTCAATGAGCCTTTGAGGCAACTGTTAAGGCAACGTCAACAGTGGTGCTGAAATATGGACCAGCAAAATGCTTTTGAAAAGATTAAACAAATTTTGATCTCTGAAATTTTGGCATGTGATGACCCAGAGTTACTGCCCATAGTGGCAACAGATGTCTTGTCATTCGGGGGGCAGTTTGTTCCAAGTGCAGTAATATAGATCAGTTTATCATGCCTCAAGGACATTATCAGAAACAGAACAAAGATATGCAACAATTGGGGAAAAAAAGCATTGGGAGCAACATGTGCATGCAAAAAGTTCTCAGACTGAATGATGGGATTGCAGTTCAGAATTGAAACAGACAATGAGCCACTCGTCACTCTACTGAACATGAAGGAAATTGTGCAAATTCTGCCTAGAATCTAATTATGATGTGGAGATGCCGGCGTTGGACTGGGGTAAGCACAGTAAGAAGTCTCACAACACCAGGTTAAAGTCCAACAGGTTTATTTGGTAGCACAAGCTTTCGGAGTGTCACACCTTCTTCAGATGTGTGAGGAGTTGTGTTCACAAACAGGGCATATATAGACACAAACTCAATTTACAAGATAATGGTTGGAATGCAAGTCTTTACAGGTAATCAAGTCTTAAAGTTACAGACAATGTGAGTGGAGAGAGGGTTAAGCACAGGTTAAAGAGGTGTGTATTGTCTCCAGCCAGGACAGTTAGTGAGATTTTGCAAGCCCAGGCAAGTTGTGGGGGTTACAGATAGTGTGACATGAACCCAAGATCCCGGTTGAGGCCGTCCTCATGTGTGCGGAACTTGGCTATCAGTTTCTGCTCAGCGATTCAACGTTGTCGTGTGTCGTGAAAGCCGCTTACCCGAAGATCAGAGGCTGAATGCCCGTGACTGTTGAAATGTTCCCTGACAGGAAGAGAACACTCCTGCCTGGTGATTGTTGAGCGGTGTTCATTCATCCATTGTCGTAGCGTCTAACTATTCAGACTAATGAGATATAATGGAAATATCAAACAACTGCACTGTTGTGGATACCATCAGAAGGAACCAAGCGAGAGGATTTGCACTTCACCGAGGAGGTGGAAGCATATACATCCCTAATTACTCAACATTACCAGCTATTATGAAGAAGTTGCAGGAAATAAAACAAGCACAGCAGCAGGCGACAAATATGTCCAGATGAGACAATATTGTCTGGAAGGATTGTGAGACTATATCCAGTACCACGTCAATACTGCAAACAGCGTGAGCACCTCACAGTTATTAATGATTTACTAGTCTCCAATGAGAGAGTAGTCATACCAAGAGCAGCTTGGCTTGATATTCCAAGACTTCACCAAGATCTACAGAAGAAATGATTTCTAATAGTCTGACATTCACAGTAAACATTTAAGAGCAATAGAACCACCATCGCTTTCTACTTCTCCATCACTGCTGGGGAGTGCCTGGGGATGGATTTATTTATTTTTAAGGGAAAAATAAACCAGTCTCGAGTAGCTTACTTTAGGAGAATAGACAGGCCCCAGTTAACCCTCGTCTAGACCCCACACACAGGGCAACACAGTCAGCACTGGCGCAGTGACCAGCATGGGGGACCCAGCACTGGCACTATGATGGTCAGCGCTGGCACAGTAGGTCAGCACTGACACGGTGACTGGCATGGGGGAATGTCAGTACTGTGTAGTGTTTCTCTTCTGTAAGTTATATGCAAGTAGTTTTAATTATCATTATTAAAAAAATGGATTCAAAGAAATCAAAGTTGCATTTTAAAAGAACCATGTGAGATTCTAGATCACGAAGTGATCTTGGTGAAGTCTTGGAATATCAAGCCAAGCTGCTCTTGGTATGACTATTCTCTCATTGGAGACTAGTAAATCATTAATAACTGTGAGGTGCTCACGCTGTTTGTGAGTAAAATATCTTGTGTAAATTTAACTTTTTTTAAATAGGATCCTTACTAAAGGTTTAATAATGATGCCTATAGATGGAGTGCATTGGATAATTAGACATATAGTCGGACATTCTCACTACCACCTGATTTCAGGGTTGGCACAAATGCTGCGATTCCTACAGAGTTGTTGGCAGAGTGGACTATGGGATTGAAAACTAAGTGGTTTCTGATTTGATTAGATTTATTGTCATACATATTCGGATACAGTGAAACGTATTCTTTCTTACGCGCTATGCAGACAAAGCATACTGTTCATCAAGAAGAAAACGAAAGAGTGCAGAATTTAGTGTTACAGTTATAGCTAGGGTGTAGAGAAAGATCAACTTAATGCATTCAAAAGTCTGATGGCAGGGAAGAAGCTGTTCTTGAGTTGGTTGGTAAGTGACCTCAGACTTTTGTATCTTTTTCCTAACAGAAAAAGGTGGAAGAGAAAATGTCCAGGGTGAGTGGAGTCCTTAATTATGCTGGCTGCTTTGCCGAGGCAGCAGGAAGTGTAGACAGAGTCAGTGGTTGGGAGGCTGGTTTGTGTGATGGATTGGGCTACATTCACGACCGTTTGTAGTTTCTTGGGCAGAGCAGGAGTCATACCAAGCTGTGATACAGCCAGAAAGAATGCTTTCTCGGGTGCATCTGTAAAGGTTGGTGAGAGTCGTAGCTGACGTGCCATATTCCCTCAGTCTTCTGAGAAAGTAGAGGTGTTGGTGAGCTAACTTAATAATAGTGTTGGCATGGGAGATCAGGACAGGTTGTTGGTGATCTGGACACCTAAAAACCTGAAGCTCTCGACCCTTTCGACTTCATCCCCGTGATGTAGACAGGGGCATGTTCTCCTCTATGCTTCCTGAAGTTGATGACAATCCCCTTCGTTTTGTTGACATTGAGGGAGAGATTATTGTCACCGCACAGTTCACCAGATTCTCTATCTCATTCCTGTACTCTGTCTCGTCATTGTTTGAGATCCGATCCACTGCGGTGGTGTTGTCAGCAAACTTGAAAATCGAGTTGGAGGGGAATTTGGCCACACAGTCATAGGTATATAAGGTGTATAGTAGGGGGCTGAAAACACAGCCTTGTGGGGCACCGGTGTTGAGGATGATCGTGGAGGAGGTGTTGTTGCCTGTCTGTACTGATTGTTGTCTGTGAGTAAGGAAGTTCAGGGTCACAAAGGGAGGAGCTGAGGCCCAGGCCACGGAGTTTGGAGATGAGTTTCATAGGAATAAGGGTGTTGAAGGCTGAGCTGTAGTCAATAAATAGGAGTCTGACATCGGTGTCTTTGTTATCTAGATGTTCCAGAGTTAAATGCAGGGCCAGGGCGATGGCGTCTACTGTGGACCTGTTGTGGTGGTAGGCAAACTATAGTGGATCCAGGAAATCTGGGGGGCTGGAATTGATTCGTGCCATGACTAGCCTTTCAAAGTACTTCATAATGATGGATGTCAGAGCCATTGGACGATAGTCATTAAGATATGCTGCTTGGCTTTTCTTAGGTATAGGAATGATGGTCATCTTTTCGAAGCAAATAGGGACCTCAGATTGTTGATTTTATTTTGTGAAAGCAGCGTGGTGGACTTGAGTGCGGTGGCCGGGTTCCGGGTGCATTCCTGGTCGTGACCTTTCAGATTCGGGTCGGTGATTTTATTTTGTGAGCAGAGTGGGTTGGATTTGCGGGCCGTGGCCGGGTTCCGGGTGCCTTCCCCGGGCATGATCTTTCAGATTCGGGTTGGTGATTTGATTTAGTGAAGGCAGTGGGGTGGACTTGCGGGTGGTGGATGGGTTCCGGGTGCCTTCCGCGGGCATGTGAATTCAGATTAGGGTCAATTATTTTACTTTGTGGATGGAGCGGGGTGGATTTGAGGGAATAGCATGGTGGAGAGTGAGGAAGGTTATCTCCAATTGCAGCGGGATCTTGATCAATTGGGCCAGTGAGCTGACGAATGGCAGATGGAGTTTAATTTAGACAAATGCGAGGTAATGCATTTTGGTAGATTGAACCAGTGCAGGACTTACTCAGTTAATGGTAGGTCGTTGGGGAGAGTTACAGAACAAAGAGATCTAGGGGTACATGTTCTTAGTTCCTTGAAAGTAGAGTCACAGGTGGACAGAGTGGTGAAGACGACATTCGGCATGCTTGGTTTCATCGGTCAGAACATTGAATACAGGAGTTGGGACGTCTTGTTGAAGTTGTACAAGACATTGGTAAGGCCACACTTGGAATACTGTGTGCAATTCTGGTCACCCTATTATAGAAAGGATATTATTAAACTAGAAAGAGTGCAGAAAAGATTTACTAGGATGCTACCAGGACTTGATGGATTGAGTTATAAGGAGAGGCTGAATAAACTGGGACTTTTTTCCTCTGGAGTGTAGGAGGCTGAGGGGTGATCTTATAGAGGTCTATAAAATAATGAGGGGCATAGAGAAGGTAGATAGTCAATATCTTTTCCCAAAGGTAGGGGTGTCTAAACCTAGCGGACATAGGTTTAAGGTGAGGGGGAGAGATACAAAACTGTTCAGAGGGGCAATTTGTTCACACAAAGGGTGGTGAGTGTCTGGAACAAGTTGCCAGAGGTAGTAGAAGAGGTGGGTACAATTTTATCTTTTAAAGAGCATTTAGATAGTTACATGGGTACGATGGGTATAGAGGGATATGGGCCAAATACGGGCAATTGGGATTAGCTTAGGGGTTTTTTTAAAAAAAAGGGCGGCATGGACAAGTTGGGCCGATGGGTCTGTTTCCATGCTGTAAATCTCTATGACTCTGAGTATTGCACTGTCAAAGGGTCAGTACAGAAAGAGTACAGCACTGTCAAAGAATCATTACTGAGTGAGTGCTGCACTGTCAATGGTCAGTACTGAGAGAGTACTGCAATGTCAGAGTGTGAGTACTGAGGGAATGCCATACTGTCGGAGGGGTTGGTACTGAGGGAATGCTGCACTGACAAAGGCTTAAGAAAAAAGAAAATTACAGCACAGGAACAGGCCCTTTGGCCCTCCAAGCCGGCACCAACAATGCTGCGCAACTGAACTAAAACCCCCTACCCTTCCGGGGACCATATCCCTCTTTTCCCATCCTATTCATGTTTTTGTCCAGACGCCCCTTAAAAGTCACTGTCGTATCTGCTTCCACTACCTCCCCCGGAGCAAGTTCCAGGCACCCACCACCCTCTGTATGAAAAAACATGCCTCATATGAGAGAGAGAGTGTGTGTGTGTGTGTGTAGAGAGAGAGACAGTGTGTGTGTGCGGGGAGAGAGAGAGTGAGTGTGCGTAGAGAGAGGGTGAGTGTGCGTAGAGAGAGGGTGAGTGTGCGTAGAGAGGGGGTGAGTGTGCGTGGAGAGAGGGTGAGTGTGCGTAGAGAGAGGGTGAGTGTACGTAGAGAGGGGGTGAGTGTGCGTAGAGACAGAGTGAGTGTGCGTAGAGAGAGGGTGAGTGTGCGTAGAGAGAGGGTGAGTGTGCGTAGAGAGGGGGTGAGTGTGCGTAGAGAGAGGGTGAGTGTGCGTAGAGAGAACATAGAACATAGAACATTACAGCGCAGAACAGGCCCTTCGGCCCACGATGTTGCACCGACCAGTTAAAAAAAAAAACTGTGACCCTCCAACCTAAACCAATTTCTTTTCGTCCATGAACCTATCTACGGATCTCTTAAACGCCCCCAAACTAGGCGCATTTACTACTGATGCTGGCAGGGCATTCCAATCCCTCACCACCCTCTGGGTAAAGAACCTACCTCTGACATCGGTTCTATAACTACCCCCCCTCAATTTAAAGCCATGCCCCCTCGTGCTGGATTTCTCCATCAGAGGAAAAAGGCTATCACTATCCACCCTATCTAAACCTCTAATCATCTTATATGTTTCAATAAGATCCCCTCTTAGCCGCCGCCTTTCCAGCGAAAACAATCTCAAATCCCTCAGCCTCTCCTCATAGGATCTCCCCTCCATACCAGGCAACATCCTGGTAAACCTCCTCTGCACCCTCTCCAAAGCCTCCACATCCTTCCTGTAATGTGGGGACCAGAACTGCACACAGTACTCCAAGTGCGGCCGCACCAGAGTTGTGTACAGTTGCAACATAACGCTACGACTCCTAAATTCAATCCCCCTACCAATAAACGCCAAGACACCATATGCCTTCTTAACAACCTTATCTACTTGATTCCCAACTTTCAGGGATCTATGCACACATACACCTAGATCCCTCTGCTCCTCCACACTATTCAAAGTCCTCCCGTTAGCCCTATACTCAACACATCTGTTATTCCTACCAAAGTGAATTACCTCACACTTCTCCGCATTAAACTCCATCCGCCACCTCTCGGCCCAACTTTGCAACCTGTCTAAGTCTTCCTGCAGACTACGACACCCTTCCTCACTGTCTACCACACCACCGACTTTGGTGTCATCAGCAAATTTGCTAATCCACCCAACTATACCCTCATCCAGATCATTAATAAATATTACAAACAGCAGTGGCCCCAAAACAGATCCCTGAGGTACACCACTTGTAACCGCACTCCATGATGAATATTTACTATCAACCACCACCCTCTGTTTCCTATCCGCTAGCCAATTCCTGATCCAATTTCCTAGATCACCCCCAATCCCATACATCTGCATTTTCTGCAGAAGCCTACCATGGTGAACCTTATCAAACGCCTTACTAAAATCCATATATACCACGTCCACTGCCTTGCCCCCATCCACCTCCTTGGTCACTTTCTCAAAAAACTCAATAAGGTTAGTAAGGCACGACCTACCTGCCACAAAACCATGCTGACTATCACCTATCAATTCATTACTCTCCAAATAACTATAAATCCTATCCCTTATAATTTTTTCCAACATCTTGCCGACAACAGAAGTGAGACTCACCGGTCTATAATTCCCGGGGAAGTCTCTGTTCCCCTTCTTAAACAATGGGACAACATTCGCTAACCTCCAATCTTCTGGTACTATACCAGAGGCCAACGACGACCTGAAGATCAGAGCCAGAGGCTCTGCAATCACTTCTCTTGCCTCCCAGAGAATCCTTGGATAAATCCCATCCGGACCAGGGGATTTATCTATTTTCAGACCCTCCAGAATATCCTGCACATCCTCCTTATCAACTGTAATACTGTCTATTCTACTCCCTTGCAACCCAGTGTCCTCCTCAGCTATATTCATGTCCCCTTGCGTGAACACCGAAGAGAAATATTGGTTCAATGCTTCACCAATCTCCTCCGGTTCCACACATAACTTCCCTCTGCCATCTATAACTGGCCCTAAACTTGCCCTAACCAACTTTCTGTTCTTGACATACCTATAGAACGCCTTAGGATTCTCTTTAACCCTATCCGCCAAAGTCTTCTCATGTCCCCTTTTAGCCCTTCTAAGCTCGCTCTTCAACTCCCTCTTAGCCAATCTAAAGCTTTCTAGTGCACTACCCGAGTGCTCACGTCTCATCCGAACATAAGCCTCCTTTTTCTTTTTAACCAACAAAGAAACTTTTTTGGTGCACCACGGTTCCCTAGCCCTACCAATTCCTCCTTGCCTGACAGGGACATACCTATCACAGACTCGCAGTAGCTGCTCCTTGAAAAAACTCCACATGTCGGACGTTCCCAGTCCCTGTAATCTCCTAGTCCAACCTATGTTTCCTAATTCTCTCCTAATAGCCTCATAATTACCCTTCCCCCAGCTAAAACCACTGGCCTGGGTGTGTGTGCAGAGAGAGAGTGTGTGTGTAGAGAGAGAGAGTGTGTAGAGAGAGAGAGAGAGTGTGTGTAGAGAGAGAGAGTGTGTGTGTAGAGAGAGAGTGTGTGTGTAGAGAGAGAGAGTGTGTGTAGAGAGAGAGAGAGAGTGTGTGTGCAGAGAGAGAGAGTGTGTGTGTAGAGAGAGAGTGTGTGTGTGTGTAGAGAGAGAGTGTGTGTGTGGAGAGAGAGGGTGAGTGTGCGTAGACAGAGAGAGAGAGAGCGTGTGTGGGTGTGTGTGCAGAGAGAGAGTTGGTGTGTGTAGACAGAGAGAGAGAGTGAGTGTGGGTGTGTGGAGAGAGCGAGAGAGTGCGGGTGTGTGGAGAGAGAGAGAGTGCGGGTGTGTGGAGAGAGAGAGAGAGAGAGTGTGTGACCATAAGACCATAAGACATAGGAGCGGAAGTAAGGCCATTCGGCCCATCGAGTCCACTCCACCATTCAATCATGGTTGATTTCAACTCCATTTACCCGCTCTCTCCCCATAGCCCTTAATTATAAGACCATAAGCGTGTGCGTGTAGAGAGAGAGAGTGTGTGCGTGTGTACAGAGAGAGAGAGAGAGAGTGTGTGTGTGTAGAGAGAGAGAGAGAATGTGCAGAGAGAGAGAGTATGTGTAGAGAGAGAGAGACTGTGTGTGTGTAGAGAGAGAGAGAGAATGTGTAGAGAGAGAGAGAGTGTGTGTGTAGAGAGAGAGAGTGTGTGTAGAGAGAGAGAGAGAGTGTGTGTGCAGAGAGAGAGAGTGTGTGTGTAGAGAGAGAGTGTGTGTGTGTGTAGAGAGAGAGTGTGTGTGTGTGTAGAGAGAGAGAGTGTGTGTAGAGAGAGAGAGAGTGCGTGTGTAGAGAGACAGAGTGCGTGTGTAGAGAGAGAGAGAGTGTGTGTAGAGAGAGAGAGAGTGTGTGTAGAGAGAAAGTGTGTGTGTAGAGAGAGAGAGTGTGTGTAGAGAGAGAGAGTGTGTGCAGAGAGAGAGAGAGAGTGTGTGCAGAGAGAGAGTGTGTGTAGAGAGAGAGAGTGTGTAGAGAGGGAGAGTGTGTGTAGAGAGAGAGTGTGTGTGTCGAGAGAGAGTGTGTGTGTGTAGAGAGAGTGTGTGTGTCGCGAGAGAGTGTGTGTGTAGAGAGAGTGTGTGTGTAGAGAGAGTGTGTGTGTAGAGAGAGAGAGTGTGTGTGTAGAGAGAGAGAGTGTGTGTGTAGAGAGAGAGAGTGTGTGTGTAGAGAGAGAGAGTGTGTGTGTAGAGAGAGAGAGTGTGTGTGTAGAGAGAGTGTGTGTGTAGAGAGAGAGAGTGTGTGTGTAGAGAGAGGGTGTGTGTGGAGAGAGTGAGAGTGTGTGTGTGTGGAGAGAGAGAGTGTGTGTGTGTGTAGAGAGAGAGTGTGTGTGTAGAGAGAGAGTGCGTGTAGAGAGAGAGTGGGTGTGTCGAGAGAGTGTGTGTGTCGAGAGAGTGTGTGTGTAGAGAGAGTGTGTGTGTGTGTGTAGAGAGAGTGTGTGTGTGTGTAGAGAGAGTGTGTGTGTGTGTAGAGAGAGTGTGTGTGTTGCGAGAGTGTGTGTGTGCAGACAGAGAGAGAGTGTGTGTGCAGACAGAGAGAGAGTGTGTGTGCAGAGAGAGAGAGTGTGTGTGTGTAGAGAGAGAGAGTGTGTGTGTAGAGAGAGAGAGAGTGTGTGGAGAGAGAGAGAGTGTGTGTAGAGAGAGAGAGTGTGTGTAGAGAGAGAGAGTGTGTGTAGAGAGAGAGAGTGTGTGGAGAGAGAGAGAGTGTGTGGAGAGAGAGAGAGTGTGTGGAGAGAGAGAGAGTGTGTGGAGAGAGAGAGTGTGTGTAGAGAGAGAGGGAGTGTGTGTAGAGAGAGAGAGAGTGTGTGTAGAGAGAGAGAGTGTGTGTGTAGAGAGAGAGAGTGTGTGTAGAGAGAGAGAGTGTGTGTGTAGCGAGAGAGTGTGTGTGTAGCGAGAGAGAATGTGTGTGGAGAGAGAGAGTGTGTGTGTGTAGAGAGAGAGAGTGTAGAGAGAGAGTGTCTGTGTGTAGAGAGAGAGAGTGTGTGTGTAGAGAGAGAGAGTGTGTGTGTAGAGAGAGAGAGAGGGTGTGTGTGGAGAGAGAGAGAGAGAGAGTGTGCGTAGAGAGAGTGTGTGTGTAGAGAGAGAGAGAGTGTGTGTGTAGAGAGAGAGAGGGTGTGTGTGTAGAGAGAGAGAGAGTGCAGAGGGTGTGCGTAGAGAGAGAGAGTGTGTGCGTAGAGAGAGAGAGTGTGTGCGTAGAGAGAGAGTGTGTGCGTAGAGAGAGAGAGTGCGTGCGTAGAGAGAGAGAGTGTGTGTGTAGAGAGAGCGAGAGAGAGTGTGTGTAGAGAGAGAGAGAGAGTGTGTGTAGAGAGAGAGAGAGTGCGTGTAGAGAGAGAGTGTGTGTCGAGAGGGAGAGAGAGAGAGAGTGTGTGTAGAGAGAGAGAGTGTGTGTAGAGAGAGAGAGTGTGTGTAGAGAGAGAGTGTGTGTAGAGAGAGAGAGTGTGTGTGTAGAAAGAGAGAGTGAGAGTGTGTGTGTAGAGAGAGAGAGTGTGTGTAGAGAGAGAGTGTGTGTAGAGAGAGAGAGTGTGTGTAGAGAGAGAGAGAGTGTGTGTAGAGAGAGTGAGAGTGTGTGTAGAGAGAGAGAGAGTGTGTGTAGAGAGAGAGAGAGGTGTGAGGAGAGAGTGTGTAGAGAGAGAGTGTGTGTAGAGAGGAGAGTGTGTGTGTGTGTGTGGTAGAGAGAGAGAGTGTGTGTAGAGAGAGTGTGTGGAATGTGTGTAGAGAGAGGAGAGTGTGTGTAGGGTGGGGGGTGTGTGTGTGAGAGAGAGTGTGTGTGTGTAGAGAGAGTGTTGCCTTGT